>NW_019231751.1:95684-96418 GCF_002742605.1 Olea europaea var. sylvestris
ACGGGTATTATCTGTGTCGAGTCAGACATGTTACAAACAATTGGCAAATAGGAATGAGCGAAACATTCATGCGTATAGAATTTTTTAGCATGCTAATGATCATAGCTTGAAGAATGAGGATGAGGATGCATTCCTCCACTTATCTCTCCACTTTCATGATGATGAGCGGCAGCAGCTTCTCCGCCGTAAGGTCTTGGTGGTTCTTCATGTTCAGCCGCTGCGGCTGCCGGAACCATGATAGGCTTCTTCTTCTTTTTGGCTAAGCAAAAGAGACCAACTGCAAGGAATGCAAGGAAGAATAAACCACCAAGGGAAACGCACACCGCAATTATGGTCGTGTGGTTGTTGCCACCGCCACCGCCACCTGGAGGCGGCGTAACAACTGTGGTTGATGGCGGTGAAAATGGGGTGTTTGGTGACGGTGCTATAGGGCCACCATTCGGCGGCGTATAGGGTAGTCCTGGTGGGTACGCTGGACCACCAGGCTTGCTTGGCCTTGGCGGGTGTGAATAAGATGGTGGGTAAGCCGGGGTTAGTGGTTTACTTGGTGTTGGTGTGGGTGATCCTGGACCTGGAGGAGTTTTTGGTGGAACTGGGCCACCAGGAGTTGGTGAGCCTTTTGGTGGTTTTGAATGTTTAGGCGGTGGAGCAACTGGGCCACCAGGAGTTGGTGAGCCTTTTGGTGGTTTTGAGTGTTTAGGCGGTGGAGCAACCGGGCCACCCGGTGGTGTTTT
>NW_019231751.1:101421-115786 GCF_002742605.1 Olea europaea var. sylvestris
ATGTCGTAAATTATTTTACGATCACAACTCAAAAATTTTATAAATCGCAGTTTATTCATCGATCACAAATCAAAAAATTTATAAATCACAATTTATTTATTGGTCACAAATCACAAATATTATAAGTCATAACTTCTTATATAGTTACAAATTATCAATCACATATTAACAATTTTTTAGGTTACACATTATTTTTTTTGTCATAATTTATCTTTTTAATTAGTCACGTATAATTTATTGATCACAAGTTAATCAATTTAATGGTCAAAATCAACCAAATAATTTGTGACCACCACCAATACTTGCAATTACCATCTCACAATTGCCTCCTCTATCATTACCACCACCGTCGTCATCTCTAGATCCACCACCACGAAACAACCCCACCCGTATCACCTCACAACAAAGTCACCACCATCACACGCAGCACACTGCACCCCCCCTCTTACACAATACCACACCATCGCCACACCACACACACCCACACCACCGCCACGTCCTACATGCTCTAATCAAGGCCAAAAATTTTGATTTTAAATTAAAGACATCAAAAATCTTCCCGAGTCGGAAGGATTTTCGATTCTCAATTCACCTTAGGCTCCCTCCATTTCTTATCGACATCAAATTTGAAACCAAAATTCTCAATTCCATTGAAATTGAAATTTCTAAAGTCTAAATTCGTTAAAACTTTTAGGAATTTAAGAATTCGATGCACCATAAACAAATGCATTGCAAGAAGGATTATCTCTTGCCGCTAGTTCCTAGTGTGGTTTTAGAATGATGTCGCTCGCCGCGCCGAACACCGACACCACAAGGGTTTTCAATGTTAGGCTTCACTCGTCGCCTTGCTACGTGCCGTCGCCTGTCGCCATTGAATGAGGTGGGTGTCAGAGCTGGTGTGGGGAGGGTTGGGATGCCAAAACAGTAAGGGTAGGATAGGAAAAGAGGGTGAGAAGAGAGAGTGAGAGAAGAGTGGTAATTGAATTTTAGGGTTTGGGATGAATATGTATATTTAATTTTGTAATACAATTATTAATATTTAAAAAATATGATTTTTGAAATAGTAAACTTATTCTATGATTTATGAAATGGGATCTCTAGATGTATTAGAATCCATAATTTCGACTAAAAATAAAGTTGGACAACCAATGACGGATTTAGCCGGAAGCCCATTACCCTCAGCCCATTTCAGTTTTTTTATATATGTATTTTTTATTTTTTTACATGTTAGTTCGACTTAAAAAAAATTTAGTCAATTCCGTCCTCGGGGACGACAGAGTTAGATAAAGACGCGAGAATGAGGTCCAAAATTAATTGGTCAAGAAAATTGGAAGATTAATCATTCATATAAGATTTTGTGGAAATTACATAAAATCAGGTACTTAAACTTTCAAATTCAAAATTCAGGAGTGAAATTTGTTTATGCAAAAATCAGGTTTGAATTTATTTAACCACCCACGCCACCACAAAACCTAATCCCCATCACAGTGAACCCGTCTCTATTTTCCTCTCTATTATCTTCTCCCTATTCTCTCCTCTCTCAACAACAGTGGTAGCACCGGCAAGCTGATTGGTACCTTGCAGCGAACAACAACGAGGCGCTCCTCTCACATAGGACGATTATCTTCTCCTCGACAGGTCGATTATCTTCTCCTCGTCTCTCCTTTCACATTGGACAACAGCGAGGCGCTCCTCTCATGCGATGATGTTGAAGATGGGAAATGGCAAGAGGCGGTCTGGTGTGCGGTAGTGTTTTTGGTACTATGAGCGGTACCGGTACCTCTAGCAGTGTTCGGTGTCGTTTTCTTCAATAGCATCCAGGCGTCTGATTGGGAGTTTGTTGATCTATATTTCAATATCTCCATCCATTTTTCTTATTGCTGGGAGAATGTGAATTGGAGCCTCTTGCTAATGTTATCGTTGGACAGAGAAGTTGGGGTAGCTGGTGGTGATTGGTGAGGTCAGGGAATTGACAGGTGATTTGGACAGAGAAGTTAGGAATTTTTTCGAAATTAGGATTTTTTCGAAAGATGTGCTGCATCGCTGCTCTTCAGATAGAAGATGTGTGGCAACCAGTTTTGCAAAATGTTGAGCGGCGATTTGTTGCGGGAATCGTGATGTTGTTATTGATGATGTTGGTAGTGCTTGTTATGGTAGCGATGGATTTGGTTGGTGTCTTGGGTGGTAATGGGTTTGGTTGGCAATGGATTTGGATGGTGTCTTGTGCGATGACGGTGTCTTGCATGGTGGTGGACTCTGTACAGTGTGGATGTGGGTGCGGTGATGGCGTTTGTGGTTGACTTTCTTGGTCGCTGTTTTGTTGGAGGTTGTGGTGAAGGACACGGTGACAGTTTTTGTTAGTGATTTGGTTTAGGCTGCGATGGCGTGGTTCAGACTTGGTTCAAGCGGCGATGGTGTGGTTCAGATGGCAATGGTGGTGGGTTTGGTGGTGGAGTATTTGTGACCATGTAATGAGGTGGATCGAGATCGGTGTTTGGTGTCTGTGATCGACAATTAATCTGTGACCTTAAAATTCGATTATTTTATAACTAAAAAATAATTTGTGACCATCAAATTCAAAAAAGTGACCTGTGACCTATAATATTTTGGATTTATAACCATTTGTGACCTATAATTGTGACTCGTGACCTACAATTTTTTAGATTTGTCACCAATAACATAAACTGTGACCTATAAAATTGATGGATAAATTGTGATTCGTGACTACGAAATAATCTGTGACCTATCAAAGGTTTGATTCGTGATTTCGAAATAATTTGTGACCAATTAATTTGAAGATATGTGACCAAGGAATAAATCTGTGACCTATAAATATGTACATGTGACCTATAAATATGTACATGTGACCATTAATTATATAATTGTGATTTTATTATATTTAATTAATAAATATTTTTAATTAATTAGATAAAATCTGATTTTTGCATTAGTTAAACTTTAAACATGATTTTAAAACTGTGCATAGTTAATACATGGTTTATGAATTTTTCCTTAAGATTTTTGTCTAATTTTGTATTAAATGGTGGGCCTGAAATTTGGTTGACGAATGTTATGTCCAATAAGAAAGCCCAAAAATATTCTTTGATTACTGGGCTTGTTGACGTCAAATACTGTGGTGGTTATTTTAGCGAGCCCTATGATAGAAACTAGAGTCCAACACGAACGCAGGAGGTAAGGCTGTAAGCTTGGGGTTGGCTTGTTTGTAGTTTTCCTAAACTCATCTAATTAAGCGTTATTTGATGACTATTAAAATCAAATTTTTAATAGATTTTAATAAAAGTAAATAAAAATATGGTTAAAATTAATTTTTGATTTTGACTTAAATTAAAATATAAATTTTGATCCCTATTAAACAGACTAAATTAATTAATCAAATTTCATAATATTCTAAATTCATTGAAAAATCAAGCTTAATCTTGTTTCTATTAACAAAATGACATCCGATTTAAGAAAATCCGCATAAGTAGTATTCAGATCCACACAATAATTCAAAAACTAAGAGTACGGGGAAAAGTCAAAAAGGAAATATCAAAAAGAGTATGAGCTTGTTTGACAGGGTTATGTTTTTGTTTTTACTTCTTGTAGAATGACTTCATAAAGTTATATTAAGTCAACTTCCTTTAAATACTCTTATAGCTAGATAAAGCACTATCAGAAAATTATTCAAACTTGTTCAAAAACACCTTCTTAATCTCATAAGTAACTTTTAACTTTTCAAAACTTCTAGCAAATGAGCCCTTACATAACAAATATCAAATTCAAGGTTTGTACTTGGACTCATCGATCATAACTTGCCATGTGGGCGGAATACTCTTCCATCTCTATCTTAGAAGTTTGTCGCTTAAGTAGCCAAGAGTGAATAATACAGAAAAAGCACGACAACAAATGTATCTTACACTTCTACTAGTGTGGAAGATTCTCTTATCTAATTATTTACTTGGATGCATCGGGTTTAGAGCCGATATTTGAGTTCATTTTTAGTTTCTATTAAAGAAAATAAAAAATGTTTGGGGTACTTAATATTACATCTTTCAAGTAATGGTTGCAGTGTAAGGAATTCTTATTTTACGAGGTTCGAACTATACATGTCATCTTAATCTTGCCATTGTTCAATATTTTCTAAAGATGTGAACAGTAAAGAGTCGATCTCATCTTATGATTGACTCTGAATCTTAATAAAAAAAAAAAAAAAAAATTTAATTCGAACCAAGTACTGGAATTTGCCTAACGTCCTACCATTTAATGTCAGGTAATTTTATTTTATATTCCCGGTTTGCAAAGCAAGAAGAAAAAGATTTAAGTGGTCCTGTCTCGATTGTACGGGCCTAGGATCATCGAGCATGATGAATATTGCCATGTAATTTCACTTTTATTCATGTGATTAGAACCCTAACAACGTGTCAACAGCAAACACCAATTGTTGTTATGATTAGGCTGTCCTTTACTAATTATTCAATTAATTAAGCTAAACCTACGATTTAATGCTATTAATTATCCACCGTTCAAAGTGATGAGTGATCTATATACCATACACTATTCATGCATGCAGGTCGTGGTTGGCCATGTGCTTCATGTCCATTTCGCAGGGCTCCTACTTTTTGTAGAAGATTTTTTTTTCGAAAAAGTTACTTCATTCAATTTTTTCAAAAAATTCTTTAGCCCGATATATCACTTTTAGAAAATTATTCAAACACTTTTAAATATATTTTTTGACTTTTCAAAAATCCTGTCGAATTGGTCCTAAATGACAATTTGTAGCCTTTTCTTCTCTATTCAGTGCAATTGTGACATTCTGTAGTTCATAATTAAATATGTTAGAATAAAACATTAATTTATTTTTATTATATTTCTTTGCCTTACTCCTCCGCCAATAGGCAATAAACCCACCAACGACCAATGTCGAAATGGGTGGGTAACCCAACGACCTAGTTCATGCTTGAGCTGACCTATTAAAAATACGATTAAATCCATCCTTGGCATTCTCCAAAAATATATATCAGATCAACTCTCGAACTTACGATTAATGCGAGTTACATCACTTTAACTTATCAATTCGTACTTCTTAAAAATATATATAATTAAAAAACTAATCGGCCTCTGTATAGAGATTCTCAATTTATAGTGACATAGTCAACACTACGTGTGTCAGGCTAAATTCTCTATAATGTTATATCTTTTATTATTAAAAATACAATTAGGACCCATCCTTGGCATTCTCCAAAAGTATAGATCAGATCAACTCTCGAACTTACTATTAATGTGAGTTACATCACTTTGGCTTAACAATTGGTACTTCTTAAAAAATATATAATTAAAACACTAATCGGTCTTTTTATAGAGCTTCTCAATTTGTAGTAGCATAGTCAACACTACGTGTGTCAAGCTAAATTCACTAGAATGATATATCTTTTATTATTAAAAATACAATTAGGACCCATCCTTGGAATTCCCCAAAAGTATATCAGATCAACTCTCGAACTTACAATTAATGCGAGTTACATCACTTTAGCTTATCAATTGGTACTTCTTAAAAAATATATAATTAAAAAACTAATCGTCCTCCGTATAGAGCTTCTCAATTTATAGTGGCATAGTCAGCACTACGTGTGTTAGGCTAAATCTTATAAATAATATATATAATTTGGGCTGTGAAATTCGCTAGAGTAATGTGTGTTCTACATTAAAAATATATTCTATTTACTAGAATGGTATATCTTTTATTATTTAATAACGAAACTAAGAGACAATCACCTATTACAGTACGATGTTCATAGATAAGAAATTGAATGCTCTTAATTATTTCCACTATGAAGTAAACAAAAATGAGCACTCCACTTGTGGAGAAAAAATCCATGTCAATCACAAGTACTTGCGTTATCTACGACCTGACATTTTCATATGCTATAAAGAATATATAGTCAAACAGGCTAAAAACAGGTAGTTAGAGACGGACAGATTCGACAGAAAATAGTTGGCTATTTTTTAAAATTTTTATTTTTCAAAGTGTCCAATCACGTTTCGATATGTGTCTACCCTGTTTTTAAACTTGTCCCTGTAGCATTGTTGTTCTATAAATTAAAGGTTTTATTATGGGGCACACAATTATCTCTAATAAGGAATAAAATTTCATATTGATTATAGTAAATTTATTTATAAATATGAGTATTTGACTACTTTCTTAATTGTGTTGACATTTTAAATATTATTAAAATTTAGCAAATTGAATGAACATACGTATCAAGCTCAAACTTCAGCTGCTCTTCCAAGGGATGTGGTCTTATCTTCTCATAAAAAAATAATAATTATGCTAAATGTACATTTCATAGGCAACATCTTTGTGTACATTTCATTGTATGTCAAAAAATATTGGTCAGAAAGTGTGTTTTTTTTTTTAAATGCTTAATTATGTATCGTGCCATCGTGGCACGATGTCAAAAAAAAATGTAAACAACGATGCTTTGAAAGAAAAATGGTAAATTTTGTATGGGTTGTTCTATCGAAAATGGTAAGCACATAGTTGCAAATCTAGGCCTCTTTGTCTTGATTTCCGCGCAAAGTAATTTCCTCCTTTTTTTCTTCTTTTTTTCTTTACTTTTCTTTTTTTTTTTTTTGCTGAGTTTTGTGCATACCATATGCATGCGGGTTTCTTGTTTCTTCTTTTTATACTCACAGCCCGATTCCTTTGAAAAAAGTGTTCTTGAACAAGACTGGGCATTACAAATTCGGTTCAAGTTATTGTATACAATGTGGGTTTTTTCGTGGGTTCTTGTTGGGGTTTACACGGGGAGTGGCTTTTGGGTTCTGTCAGTTGACTACTTATTTTGCTAAAATGTAAGTTAATCAGGAGATTAAAAAAAAAAGAGAAAAATGCACATTACTTTGATTTGATGATCTTTATAGCATATAATGATGGCCACGTTTTTGTTTATATTTTAATTACTGTTTAGATTTCTTTGATGGTTCTTTTCTCTTCCTCAGATTTTGTTGTTTGATGATGTCACTAATGAAAGCAATCAAAGCATCAACTATATTAACGGACTTGATATTCCAGTATGCTATGGGAGCTCATCTATTCTTTCAGCCTCAGCAAAACTATAAAGAGAGATGCTTCTTGTCTACCGTTTTGGTGGTTGATTCAACTGATACCGAGATGCTGTTTTTCGTTGCAGGTCTTTCAAACTAAAGTTGCTAAATTAATTGCATACCACGTGTTTGATATATTTCCTGTTTCTTTATTAGGTTTGGAACTTAAGGGCACTGGTGTATTTTTCTGGTGATCTGAATCTATAGCATATAAATTGGTATTTGGTACAGAAGAAATAATTAAAGAAACAGAGAAAGCAGAGTAAAGAAACAGAGTGAGAGTGAGAAAGAAAGATAAAGAAATAGAGGCGGTGGTGGGGGTGGAGTCAGATTGGTGCTAATGAGAGTGTTCTCTGTTTTGGGAAATAATTTAGTGTGGAGAGTCTGTTGGGTGTCTCCTGGGCTGACTAGGCTCGCCCGGAATTTGTGGGCTTTGCTACCGACCAAGGGAACAACGTCTCTGAGGTTCTCTTCCCATTGAAGCCACCATTTGTTTAAACTGAAATTTTGCACAAACCCCATTTCTCCCTTTTTTTTTTATCTCGAAAGTGCTCGGTTACTGTCAAGATTCCGTCATCCAAAGCATATATACTTCCCTCTTTGAGGTCCCATTCCTCCTTTTGAAGTTGAGAAAATTGGCTATAATCAGAAATTTGGTCCCCACACCTGGAATCCTTTGAAGTTTGCCATTTCCAATTTTCCACGACTCCTTTCCTCGATTTTAGTTTTGTCCGATCATTTGGGTTGTCTACAGTTCAATCTGAGGCAGTATATATTTCTGTGATCAATTGAGAAATTTGAAGTATAGTTTTGAAGTACCAGAAGAGAAATACAGATTGAGTTGCACCAATGAAGTTTATGAAACTCGGATCCAAGCCCGATTCCTTTCAGACAGATTGGAACAAAGTTAGGTAAGATCCATATCTATCTAAGAAGATCTATTGTCGTTTTTACTTAGTTTATAGTGATGCACTGCAACTGTTTAACATAAATTTTCTAGTCTTAGATGTCTTTTGCTTTACTTAATTTGATTTATATTTTGTGAAATTACCTCAGCCCTTTTCCATATAATGTTGAACTTTTCAAGCTTCTGATTTGTTTTTAGAGTATCTGTAGTGCTTCTGAGCTTGTTTAGGGCAAAAACTTTCTGTTCATTTGGAAAAATAACCAGTTTTAATCTACCAGTTTTAGAGACTAAAATATGTTGGATAATCATTGTTAAGTGACATAGGTCTAATTTGTTGTATTATGTAAAATAGCAATTAAGATGATTCCAATGACTAAGCAGCCATCAGATGTATTGCATTGTAAATTTCTGGGAAACTAATTTTGTTCTGACTAACCAATACTTGTACGTTCTTAAGATGACTTGGTAGACTTTTTCTTGAATTCGATTTAAAGAAAAATACTCTATACAGTGTTGTCACTAAAATTTGACAGTGTGTACACCGAATGCACGTTGATACTGTAGCTGAAGTCAAGGCTTCAAGCCATAGTGATTTGACAGTGCCTGTATACACTTTATGTCCTTTCTATCTGAGTCTTTGTTATGCGACCCATGTTTTGTGATTTTAGAAGCTCTCAACTGCTAAATTTTCATAACTCATATCTACTTCGAAAAAATGTAAACATTTTGGAATAAATCATCTTCTGCAGATATGTGGCTACTGAATTGGCAGCGGACATCGTGATTCATGTAGGGGATGTGAAATTTTATCTGCATAAGGTACAATGATTAATAATTAATGTATATAATCACGGCAGCTGTTAAAATTTTCGTCTCGGCAGCTATGCCTTGCTGGCATTACCGAGTCTGGACTTCTCTGATAACTTAATGTGATTCTTGATTGTTATTCTTACAAAGCATTAACACCTTTGTTGCCAGTTCACAATCAAAGAAGAATTTCTTTTATAGATTAAAGTTGATAAAAAGGAAGTGAAATGTTTTTTTTCTGTTTTTTGGCACTTTCAATGGAACGGCTGCTGAACGTGCCAGTTGCTCTGAAATTTGTGATCTGCTGAGCACTAAAATAAGTTTCAATTTTTGTCCCTTTTACCTACTTCGACACCCTAATTGATGTGTGATTTCAAAGGGTATATTTAATTCATCAATACTGATTTTTGCTGCTAAAAATGAGTTATGCAGTTCCCTCTTCTGTCTAAGAGTGCGCGTTTACAGAAGTTGGTTTCTTCATCGGATGAAGGAAACAGTGATGGAATCTACATTCATGATATTCCAGGCAGTTCCAGTGCCTTCGAAATATGTGCCAAGTTCTGTTATGGAATGACAGTTACCCTAAATGCTTACAATGTTGTTGCTGCACGCTGTGCAGCAGAGTATCTGGAAATGCATGAGACAATTGAAAAAGGGAACCTCATTTACAAGGTTGACGTTTTTCTCAACTCCAGCATTTTCAGAAGCTGGAAGGACTCTATAATAGTTCTTCAGACTACAACGTCTCTATTACCATTGTCCGAGGAATTGAAGTTAATCAAACACTGTATCGATGCTATTGCTTCGAAGGCCTCTGTTCATGTTTCCAAAGTGGACTGGTCCTATACCTATAACAGAAAAAAGCTCCCTGAGGAAAATGGGAATGATCAGGGCTGGAATGGTGTCAGAAGCCGAATGGTGCCAAATGATTGGTGGGTTGAGGACTTATGTGAGCTTGAAATAGAGTTTTATAAGCAGGTTATTATTACCATTAAAACCAAAGGGATAATATCTAATGAAGTGATTGGAGAAGCTTTGAAAGCTTATGCTTATAGAAAGCTGCCAGGCTCTAGCAAGGGTGTTGTGAAATATAATGATTTTTCAAAGCTTTGCCCAATATTAGATACCATTCTGTATCTTTTGCCTGCAGAAAAAGGCAGTGTCTCGTGTAGTTTCTTGCTGAAGTTGTTAAAAGCAGCCATTTCTCTCAATTCTGGAGAAGTGGTAAAAGAAGAAGTGGTAAAAAGAATTGGGCAGCAATTGGAGGAGGCTTCTGTGAATGATCTGTTAATTCGAGCTTGTGAAGGGGAGCCAACTATGTATGATGTCCAAATAGTCCAGAAAATACTTGAAGAATTCATGATGCAAGATCGAAATGCAAAAACTGAAATAGGTAATGAGAACGAGATTCAAGAAATTAGAAGTCCGGGGATCTTATCAGAAGCTTCAAAGCTTATGGTGGCAAAGCTAATTGATGGTTACCTTGGTGAGATTGCAAAGGATCCTAGTCTACCTTTGTCAGTGTTCATTGGTATCGCAGAGATGGTTTCTAGCTTTTCTCGACCTGCACATGATGGCCTTTATGGGGCAATCGATGTGTATCTCAAGGTAAAATCTCTTATGCTTTCTGCAGAATATAACAAATAAAAGAGATAATAGTCACGGACATTATTTGCTGTCTACCTAACATTTATCAGCATCTTACTAAGATAGATCTGTTCCCCTACAAAATTCGATTTTTATAGCATTTTCTGTTTCATGTAAAGAAAAAGGAAATATAGATGTTGATCATATCATAAATGATAGAGCGATATTATGAGCATAAAATATGATGGTTGCCATTTGCTAGACTTATCATCAACTGAATCTGTGGTGGTTGCGTAGGTGCACCCTGGGATCAGCAAGGGCGAAAGGAAGAGGATATGCCTGCTGTTTGACTGTAAGAAGCTCTCCGCAGATGCATGCATGCATGCGGTGCAGAACGAGAGACTTCCTTTACGTGTAGTCGTCCAGGTGCTATTTTTCGAGCAAGTCCGAGCCGCTGCATCTTCTGGCAGCAGCACTCCTGATCTACCTAAAGCTATTAAAGACCTCAATTGTGCCTCCTATAGGAGCTCAAGGTCAGCAACAACTAATGCTGATGAAGATTGGGATGCTGTGGCTTCTGCTGCAGAACTCAGAGCCTTGAGAGGGGAGGTGGCTGCCTTACGAGTGGGGAATGGTGTAGTACATGAGAGAAATTATGGAGATAATAAGTGTTATTCTGACAAGGCTGCCATTAGTAAAATTAAAGGCCTAAATATGTCAAAAAAAATATTTTCCAAAATCTGGTCGAGCAAATCGGGACTGGCAACTGAGAATAGTGGCTCTGATTCTTCAGAAAGTCTTGGATCTGCCAACCTCGATGAAGCTAAGTCGACGCCCACGAGAAGAGGGAGGCATTCTGTCTCCTAACATAAAGAGTCCGGAGGATGTATTTTTGTGGTAAATTACATTGGCAGCAACTATATTTTCATTCTAATTCAATCAGACAATTTATATAGGCCAACCGGCAGTAATTTTTCGTCATATTTAGTATACAATATTAAATAATAGTGCACGATATAATAAACAAGTATCGACTATCGAACCCACTACAAGTTACATGGGATAAAAGTAAAGTTAGAAAAAAAAATTTAAAAAAAATAAAAAATCAAAGATTTATCCTCAGAAAATAACTTCGAAATAATCGCCGCATCTCCTAGGATATTCCGGCACCCTTGTTTCCCATATCCAAAAGTCCTCGCCGTATGGAAGCCAACAAGAGTTACAGTAGATAGATCATGATAACAGATGACTTAATTTTTTTAAATTGAAAATAAGGAAAATTTGCTAGTTAGATGGCATTGTTGCATTAGTTAGGAACAAGTGAAGGGCAATCCACTAAACAAATAATTCCAATAGGTATTTTCAAGCTAGTCGATATTTTTCACAATGCAATTCATAAAAACAACAGGGTTGATCACTCGAGGATAGAATTGATTCCTCAGTGTGTCAGAAATGCACCACATCTTAATTCAACTCGGATGAGCTAACTCTTCTCTTACAATATTGATATTTCTGCTATATTAATCAATTATGGCCATAATGTGCTTTTCTTGCAATTACTTGAGAAAAAGAAATTACCCAATAACAAATTATTTGTGCCTCTATGAAATGTGGACAACATCATTTGTCTCTTTATTCCATGGAAGGCCAAATTTGAAAGCAAAAGGCCAAAAGTGTCCCTTTCCAAATATTAGCTAAGCAATTGGATTATCTCCTCGAAACTTTGATCAGTGGACACTTTCCAAATATTTGGAGATCAGAATCCACTGCCAGCAACAAAATCCAGCCAAATAATATAATATAATATACTAACCTAAATTCCAATATGGGCTGGATTTCCATTCTCTACAAACATCATTTGTGTATTGGAATTTACATTAAAAAAACATAAATAAGATTTGATTAAGATGCCACTTACCCCACAGTTATAACTATAAGAATAATGCTACTTGTATATAAGCAATCATATAATGATTTACGAATAGATGGGGCATCAAAAAGACAGTTTAGAATTTATTTGTTTATTTATTTATTTTATTTATTTGATTGAAAAAATTCTAACTCAATCATATCTCATCACATTGTGTATATATATTTATTGTCTAACTTAGTCACGTAGACATGGATGAATAGAATAACAAGTACTTGAACGATGTAACAAACTACCTCATATAATAAGACACGATATATATCAAGTTTTATAATTAATTCTTACCAAGTTTTATTGAAACTTCAAGAGCAAAACGTTAATATAGCTCGTGTTTAAAGAAAATTTACAAGTATATCTAATATTTCATGTAATGAACATACGATATGTTTGTTGGGAATCTACTTATATATGCACAGCAGAATTTAAAATAATTTTCGATTCCCACCAAGAATTGCCTTTGTGTTTAGATAGAGATTGTGACAAGATTGTACATTTTCCAGATCTGCAATCCTTTTTTGCTTTTCTTTTCGGTCCATCAACCTTGATTTGTCACCACAGCTGTCCAACTGTCCAGCCTCCAACGGTGATCCACACAGAGAATAAGATTGCAGCTTCTAGGGTTTTCTCTTGTGCCAGCAAGAATAATGAAAACCTTATGGACCTCAAACCCTAGTTATGTATTTATATAAACCCAAACAGGCTCGGTCCGGTCCGGTCCAATAATTAATTAATCCAATTAATTAAACCCGGTCCGTGAATTAATTAATCCAATTAATTAATTCGAAAATATAAATAACAAATCCAATTAATTAATTTATCCAACGATTGTTAAATTAACCAATTCATAAAAACAACAGGGTTGATCACTCGAGGATAGAATTGATTCCTCAGTGTGTCAGAAATGCACCACATCTTAATTCAACTCGGATGAGCTAACTCTTCTCTTACAATATTGATATTTCTGCTATATTAATCAATTATGGCCATAATGTGCTTTTCTTGCAATTACTTGAGAAAAAGAAATTACCCAATAACAAATTATTTGTGCCTCTATGAAATGTGGACAACATCATTTGTCTCTTTATTCCATGGAAGGCCAAATTTGAAAGCAAAAGGCCAAAAGTGTCCCTTTCCAAATATTAGCTAAGCAATTGGATTATCTCCTCGAAACTTTGATCAGTGGACACTTTCCAAATATTTGGAGATCAGAATCCACTGCCAGCAACAAAATCCAGCCAAATAATATAATATAATATACTAACCTAAATTCCAATATGGGCTGGATTTCCATTCTCTACAAACATCATTTGTGTATTGGAATTTACATTAAAAAAACATAAATAAGATTTGATTAAGATGCCACTTACCCCACAGTTATAACTATAAGAATAATGCTATTTGTATATAAGCAATCATATAATGATTTACGAATAGATGGGGTGTCAAAAAGACAGTTTAGAATTTATTTGTTTATTTATTTATTTTATTTATTTGATTGAAGAAATTCTAACTATATCATATCTCATCACATTGTGTATATATGTATTGCCTAACTTAGTCACGTAGACATGGATGAATAGAGTAACAAGTACTTGAACGATGTAACAAACTACCTCGTATAATAAGACACGATATATATCAAGTTTTATAATTAATTCTTACCAAGTTTTATTGAAACTTCAAGAGCAAAACGTTAATATAGCTCGTGTTTAAAGAAAATTTACAAGTATATCTAATATTTCATGTAATGAACATACGATATGTTTGTTGGGAATCTACTTATATATGCACAGCAGAATTTAAAATAATTTTCGATTCCCACCAAGAATTGCCTTTGTGTTTAGATAGAGATTGTGACAAGATTGTACATTTTCCAGATCTGCAATCCTTTTTTGCTTTTCTTTTCGGTCCATCAACCTTGATTTGTCACCACAGCTGTCCAACTGTCCAGCCTCCAACGGTGATCCACACAGAGAATAAGATTGCAGCTTCTAGGGTTTTCTCTTGTGCCAGCAAGAATAATGAAAACC
>NW_019231751.1:116203-118361 GCF_002742605.1 Olea europaea var. sylvestris
AAGTCAATATAAATCGAAAACTCATTTTCGACTTATGAGTACACCTTGGCCAAGGATTCCATCATTGACTTAATTGAATGAAACGCAGATCATAATCTCCTACTATCTAAGAGTGACGAATCATTTATTGATCAATCACAACCTTCATACGATTCTTGACGTACCCGAACGATGTCGTATTAGCGGCCCTTTTCAGAACAACATCCAACACCGTCAAAGTATGACTGTCCTCATATAAGGTACCATGATGACCTCAAGTCAAAGGACCGATTTCACTACCGAACGTTAGAGATTAACCACCGACACTCAGATAGTTATCCATGTGGAATCTCTCGACGGGTATCCAATAATTTGTTCTATAACAAAATATTCACGTGTTCATTTAAGTGTCACCACACTTTAACTTGTGAGATCAGCTACTTACTTCACAAGTAAGAAATGCCACACGTGATGGTCCATCCGTAATAACGATATCCGTATCTCGTTATTACTTACGACCACGGATGATTTAAGATTCAATCAGATGTAATTTGTATCTCACAATCACAACTCATTGTGATTAACAAATTACAAATATTTGAATCTACGGACTCTATTATTTATTTAATTGTCTATTAATTAAATAATAGATCTGCCATTTAATTGCATTAATTACATATAAAAGTATTTATGTCCAAAGTTGATTGGACCTAGGGCATAATACTAACAAACTCCCACTTGCACTAGATCCAATCACTTATGTATCGAATATCATAAGTTTACATGACAATCATGTTTATACTACGACAACCCTTTGTCAGTGGATCTGCAATATTATTAAATGTGGAAATTTGCTCTTCCCTTTGCGTCATTTCTATGTATTATCTCTCTGATGAGATTATACCGCTTTAATACATGTTTGGATCATTGATGAGACCTTAGTTCCTTTGCTTTCGCAATGGCTCTATTGTTATCACAATACTATTGTATGTGATCAACAATATCAGGAACCACTCCAAGTTCATTTATGAACATCATGATCCATATTGCAACTCTTTGCTACTTGTGAAGTATTCATGTATTAGGTTTCTACTATTGAATTAACGTTTGCTTCACGTTTGGAACCTTTCCAACATACCGCTTAAAAGTAAACCAGTTTCTCCTTATGAAATCTTCTCAAGATTTCATCTATGTAAATTGGGATGAGTTAAGCAATCTTCTAGATCTACCTCTATAGATCAAGTTGCTTATCACATATCGTTTATGAATAAATCCTTTAACAACCATTATTTCAACGATTGAAATATAGGGATGTCATTTTAGGAATACGAAAAATGCTCCCACTATCTTCTTGTAAACACACAATTCGTTTTCAAATTTGATAAAATCAAACACTTTAACTTTTCATCAAATCTAAGATTTCAGCTCCAAGAGACTTCTCTTAACCTATAGTCACGATATGAAACTGTTGCAAACAAAACCCGAATGGACTTAAGCAAGGCTACAAGAGAAATATTTCACCAAGGTCAACATTTAATCTTTGCTTCTAGCATTGCTTTGTATATATGGATATTCATATCCATATCGACCTTTTCTATTTACAAAAGCTTATGGGCTTTATTCCATTAGGAGGCTTGACCAAGGTCCAAACCTTGTTCAATTGCGCCGAGTTTCATCTCGAGTTTCATGGCCTCTTGCTGTCTCTTTTAAGTCAACACTTGACTTTATTTTGTTGCAACTAGCAGGTTCATTATCCTGGATCACTGATTAATGATCATGGATTCGCACCTTCTTGACGGTCGAATGAGCCTACTAGATTCACATAGAGCTGTCATGTCCTCAGGAGTCTTTACTTCCTGATCCAAAGTATGTCCCATATCAGATATGGGATCAAACTCAGATTTATCTACTTAGTTAACTATATCTGTGGACTTTTGAACTCTTTCAAAATTCTATTTTACTCCCACTGTCCTCTCCTAGAGTAAACATTTTCTCTAAAAAGATGATATGTCGTGAGACGAAGACTTTCTTCATGATAATAGAATTTACATTCAATTGTCTCCTTTGAATATCTCACAAATATGTATTTATCAAATTTAGTCTCAAACTTATCCGATTTAAGGCGCTTCAAATAAGCGTCATGGCCCCAATCTTTCATATAAGATAAATTGGGACTATT
>NW_019231751.1:120091-120196 GCF_002742605.1 Olea europaea var. sylvestris
TGACCCTCTCACATAAATTTATGGAGTCCATACTTGACTCCCAGTGGGCTGGGATCCCATCTATTATATTAAGACATTGAGTGTACTCAACAAACCCTAATATTA
>NW_019231751.1:120332-181473 GCF_002742605.1 Olea europaea var. sylvestris
AGATAAATTTTAGTTAAGTCAAACCCATCATTCAGAAATATCAAATATTTCATAGTGTCAAACATATCCCTAATGGACCAGTCTTGAGTGTACTCAACAAGTTGAGACGATTTGAGACTCTGGTTTTTCACTATAATGATGAAAAGCGATTACAATGTGACTTAATATTTTATGGAGGGATTTTGCATTCATGAGTCTCATCAACAACAATACAATCATATATATATTATTATTATACATCTACTATGCAAATAATAATATAATAGTGTGGACGATAATGGACTTTTACTATCTAGTATTCCTGAGCCATAAGTAAGACTAGTTGGTCAATTCTTAGGGGGTGTAGCATTGAACAATGTCAATGCACCATCTCATGGTCTCCACCTTTTCTTATCTCTTCAATTAGTCCAATTCCAACATGTATTCTATACTAGTTGGCACATAGGCCTAAATGAAATTGAACTCGCAGGCCCATAGTAACAATAATAATAATGGACACGCAGGTCCAAAATAATAACAATAATAACGGGCTCGCAGGCCCAAAACAATTAAGAGCTCGCAAGCCCATAAAACGACAAAATTAAAAATTAACCATTCAACACATCCATATAGTCGAGTCCATAATCGTCCACTAATAATACATTCATCACATAAATATATACCTATATAATATCTAATATTGTATGCAAATAAGTTTCAAGTTTCTAGCAATTAAGTCGTCTAAACTCTTTTAGACAAATGGATCGGATTAATTAAATAATTAATTAATCATATTAATTGATTATTTAATTCGCGGGAATATTTAATTAAAGTCAAATTTTAATTAAATAATAAATTAGAGTCCAACTCTAATTCAACAATTATATGACGGGATTATTTAATTAAAATCAAATCTTAATTAAATATCAAATTAGAGTCAAACTCTAATTTCAAAATGTAAGGCGGTTGAATTTAATTAAAATCAAATTTTAATTAAATGACAAAACTAGAGTCTAACTCTAAATCTAAGATTTTAGGGCGAACATGTTTAATCAAAATTAAATTTTAATTAAATATAAAATTAGAGTCTAATTCTAATTGGAATAAATTATAGGGTGAATTGATTTAATTAAAATCTAATTTTAATTAAATAGCAAATAAGAGTCAAACTCTAATTCCAAGAAGAAATTTAGGGTGAGGCAATTTAATTAAAATCAAATTTTAATTAAACGTCAAATTAGAATCCAATTCTAATTTTTAAAATATCTTTGGGCGAATAATTTAATTAAAATCAAATTTTAATTAAACACTAAATTAGAATCCAATTCTAATTTAAATTGAATTAAGATTTTAATTTAGGATAAAACTCCTAAATAAAATAAAATTCAATTTAGGGTCAAAGTTTAATATTTAAGTCAAAATCCAATTTTAACGAAAATATAAAATGTCGTCAATTTTAAATAAAATTTTAATTTGGGTCAAAATTAGAAGTCTAGTCAAAATAGGTCAAAACCCATATAAAATAAAATTTAAAACCATTTTAAAATCTAAATTCAAATCCCCTTTTGAAATTTACATTTTGGCCCATTTTCAAATTAAACTCAAGACCTCTCAATTTCGCAAATTTCATGCAGGCCCTTCATATTTCGAAAATTTCAGAATAGGTCCTAGTTCAGAAATTGCAAAACTGACCCTTACTACTAAAATGCAGAGAAGGACCTCCAATTTCTCAAATTGCAGACATGCCCTTCCTTTTAAAATTACAACTTGACCCTTTAGAAAATAATTGCAGACAGGGGCCTCCAATTATTTTAATTGCAGAGGAACCCCCCGCCTCCAAACACTGCAACCCGAATGCGAACCCTAGAATTTCTCCCCAAATTTCTGAAGCAACTCTAAACACGAATAGCCGGCGCCTGTTCTTAGTTTTCAGGGCCGCCGACGCCTCCGCCATAGCAGCGCGTGGCGCTGCTATTCAATGTTACAACAGCACCGGCCTGGCGCTGCCAAACCGGCAGCAGCAGCAGCCGCCGCTGCTGCTGCTGCTGCCCCCTTCTATAGCTGGGCAGCGCCTGCGCTGCCCGTCGAGGCAGCTCCGATGGCTGCCCGGATTTCAGATCTATTCACATATTTTTTTTTATTAATCCGAAAATCAAATTTTCAAATTGCTAGAAAACAAGAAAAATATGTATAATCAACATTTGATTATTCAATCACGCAAATCAATTCCTAACAAATACAAAGTAGGCTCTGATACCACTGTTGGGAATCTACTTATACATGCACAGCGGAATTTAAAATCATTTTCGATTCCCACCAAAAATCGCCTTTGTGTTTAGATAGAAATTGTGACAAGATTGTACCTTTTTTCAGATCTGCAATCCTTTTTTACTTTTCTTTTCGTTCCATCAACCTTGATTCGCCACCACAGCTGTCCAATTGTCCAGCCTCCAACGGTGATCCACACAGAGAATAAGATTGTAGCTTCTAGGGTTTTCTCTTGTGCCAGCAAGAATAATGAAAATCTTATGGACCTCAAACCCTAGTTATGTATTTATATAAACCCAAACAGGCTCGGCCCGGTCCGGTCCAATAATTAACTAATCCAATTAATTAAACCTGGTCCGTGAATTAATTAATCCAATTAATTAATTCGGGAATATAAATAACAAATCCAATTAATTAATTTATCCAACGATTGTCAAATTAACCAATTGGCAATTTGCAATCTTCCAATTCTCTTTTGTGTGTGACCCATTAGGTTCCCGACGTGAAATATTATTTTGATCTAATCAAAATTGATAAATTAAAACACCCTTTTAATTTATCGTCAATTCACATTCGCCGTCCCTGATTGACATCTAGCAATGTGTCAGGGCAATACATGTGACGGGAAATGTCACGTGGTATGACAAAACCAAATTCGTTCGTTTACATTGAAAATATAATCCATTCGTCAATATGATCAGATCAATTACGAGATATGGAGTTGTGTCAATCTCGATCATCGATCATATCTTTCACTCCACTATTAAGTCAATATAAATCGAAAACTCCTTTTCGACTTATGAGTACACCTTGGCCAAGGATTCCATCATTGACTTAATTGAATGAAACACTAATCATAATCTCCTACTATCTAAGAGCGACGAATCCTTTATTGATCAATCACAACCTTCATACGATTCTTGACGTACCCGAACGATGTCGTATTAGAGGCCCTTTTCAGAGCAACATCCAACACCGCCAAAGTATGACTGTCCTCATATAAGGTACCATGACGACCTCAAGTTAAATGACCAATTTCACTACCGAACGTTAGAGATTAACCATCGACACTCAGATAGTTATCCACGTGGAATCTCTCGACGGGTCTCCAATGTTTTGTTCTATAACAAAACATCCATGTGTTCATTTAAGTGTCACCACACTTTAACTTGTGAGATCAACTACTTACTTCACAAGTAAGAAATGCCACACGTGATGGTCCATCCGTAATAACGATATCCGTATCTCGTTATTACTTACGATCACGGATGATTTAAGATTCAATCAGATGTAATTTGTATCTCACAATCACAATTCATTGTGATTAACAAATTACAAATATTTGAATCTACGGATTCTATTATTTATTTAATTGTCTATTAATTAAATAATAGATCTGCCATTTAATTGCATTAATTACATATAAAAGTATTTATGTCCAAAATTGATTGGATTTAGGGCATAATACTTACAATGTTATGCCTGTATCCCACAGTGACAAGCCAAGCAGGCTTCATGGCCACTTTGGGGGCGAGGACTTCATGCCTCTCCCAGAAGCCGCCTCTTCTGACCTTACCAAGGAGAAGTCCTTCCTAGGAGTTGCCTCTCTTAGGAAATATTTCTCCTAGACCACCTCATAGCCTCTCTAGGAGCTGCCTCTATAGGCCGCATCTTTGGATCGCCTTCGAGCCTTTTTCAAGAAACGCCTGTTTGAGACAATGTACCCAATCATTGCTTCGCCTCTTCTGCATTTCAAAGCAACAAAGAGAGAACTAATCCTAATCGTGTGAAGGGGGCACATTGATCTGAGGTTTTTGAGGTCATGTCCCGATACTTTGTGCAAGTCGCAATTTAACACCTTAAGCCATGTGTAATTTGATCAATTTGATGCAAGGGTGACTGGAAGTCAATTTTCCTCTTTTTCGGATAGTTTTGGATGTTAGACATATAATGGCTAGGCTCTGACTTTTTGAAAATTGTCAATAATCTAAGAGACTTCAGATTCATTCATTTTTTATAAATACTCACACTTGATGATATTTGAAGGTAATTGTAAATTGGTATTTCTCAATCTAGAACTCCAAACTATAATCTCACATTTTTTTTCTCCTTTGCGATCCTTCCAAACCGAAAGTATTTGTCCAAATATTGATTTGAGCATCAATGTGCATACAATCACGACCATTCTCGTCTTTGTTCGGAGAAGCCTAGATCAGTGTCTTTAACACATGTCCAAATGTACATATAAAGTATACATGGATGGAAGAGAAGTAAAGATATATTGACTCGTTGAGTCTGAAGGTCAATAATGTATGTATAATAATTAAAGAAGATAGAGTGGAAGGGTTTGTTTAACATGTAGTGAAAGATGACTCGTATGTACCTATCACCACAAGGAGAAGGAATCTTACCTAAATGCTGTCCCAAAATGAGAAGGCCTTTACATGTGGTTGAAAGGACAAGTTGATAAAATATCATTATATGCACAATTTACGAATTTTCTTTGAAATATTACTATTAATATTTTTACTTTTCTATTATTTATTATCCCCGTCATCTAGTCAATAACAAACAACATAGTAACGTAATTACGTTATTCTTATTGTGTTCTTTTCATGGTCTGTCTTTGTTAAATTTTAAAAATATTTTTAAAAAAAATTTGAGAAGAAATCATTTTATTCCCTATTTGAAAATAATAAAAGGTATTTTCAAAAGTATCTAATTCCATAGGTGTCAATTGAAAAATATCCACTTTTTAAATTTGGCACTAAATTGTCTATTATGCCCTTTATGAAAAAAGAAACAATTTATTTATTTTTTCAATTTGTTGCTGATTTCGAGAAGTAACTTCCATGAGAAGTTATATTAAAATGATGTTCTCGACATTTCAAATGTCACTATCGATATTTGAATCCCGTTTATATTTTAAAAGTACACATGTCAAATCACAATATTATATGTTCTCGACATTTTAAACGTTGTTCTCGACATTTTAAATCTCTATAATGATATTTCATTTTGAACAAGACAATTCTCTACACTTGAAATGTAATTCTCGACGTTTCTGTGTCAATGAGAAAAATAATATTAATTGTGATTTGAAATATGTACTTTTGAAATAAATGTGGTAAGTTATGTATGAAAAATTTATTTGTCAATAAAATTTTTGCAAAAATATTCATTTCTATCTTTGAATGGAATCATAAATTGTTCACAGGGTATTTTGGTCCAAAATATTTTAAAATGGACATTTTTGTAAAAATTGGTGAAAGTAGACAATTCAAGCAATTTCATCAAATAATAATTAGAGGGTGTTTGGTAGGAATTTTTATGTGAAAATATATTTTTGAATAGTAAATTGATGGGAAATGTGTGGTTGAAAAATAAGAAAAAGTTTTTGATTTACGTGTAATATTATTTTAATAATGAATGTGTGACTGAAAAGAAGAGAGAGAAAAATGTATTTTGAAAAAAAATGGGTGCCAAACAGCCTTATCTTGCGAGCATATATTCAGTAATGATAAGGGAAGAGAAGAATCCCATGGTGCCGTGCAGAGGAACCTCCCCTTTCGCGGAAACACGGCGCCGCTCTCTTGCCCAGTACTTTGGACCGCTGTCATGTCGAGTCAGCCTCCATTATAAAAACCATTGAGAAAACCTCAGTGCCGAACCATGGTTAACTTAAAAGAGATACACAGAGACATCCTCTATTTTTCAAAGATTATAAAGCTCTCCTTTGTGGCTAATTCTTCGTAACGTTAACAAAATATTTATTTTTTTCAAAATTTTTTCTTTTTCTTATTTATTAAGAATATATTTCCATGCTTTAGTAACATTTTCTTTTCATTTTTATTTTTGTATTTTAACATTGGTATTATAATAAGTTTAGAAAATTAAAATAATATCTTCATGAACTAAAATTGCATTAAATTTGACATCAAAAGCGAGTATGTAAATATATTAGATGAATTATAATTTATGTATCATTTATTCCACAAAAAATGATTAAGATGAAATGCTTAAAGTATACACATGTTTGGTTTGGATTAAAATTAATTTTAATTTAAGTCAAAGTCTAATAATCAATATTAATAACATTTTTCATGGATTCCATAACTTTTCAATCACACATTTCAAAATTTTTTATTATAATCTACTAAATAATCTAATTTTAATCTCCACCAAACACCCAAACTTTCTTCAAACTAAAATTATTTGTTTTTTTGCCCCTAAAATTTAATAGATATATTTATATTTATATTTAGCTTACAAGAAAAAAGACAAAATGAGAAATTTATACTAAGAGGAGGCGTTTTGTGATTTCTAAAACATGAGGGATGTCCCCGTAGTTGTGATAAATTCCAAGGCAGGTTCTTTTAATTTACTCAAAATGTAAGCTTCACTAACCATAGTTTACTCCACTCCTCACCTTCTATTTATTTCCAGCCTTCTTCTCCCCTCAACTCTCCCCAGAATTTCTCTCTCTAACTCCTACTCCCTTCTATCCATTTGATCATTTGAACTTTGATGTGCCTAAGAAAATGAGTTGCAATGGCTGCAGAATTCTTCGTAAGGGTTGCCATGAAAATTGCATTCTTAGACAAAGTTTACAGGGAATAGAGAGCCCACAAGCGCAGGCCAATGCAACTGTTTTTGTTGCCAAGTTTTTTGGCCGTGCTGGTCTCATGTCCTTTCTATCGTCTGTCCCCGAGTCTCAAAGACCAGGTACGTCACACCATCTCATCTAAATGTTCAAGCTAAGTCGGATTTGTGCGTGAAATCCGATTCTTGTTTGTTGATGAAATTTTCTATTGCAGCGTTGTTCCAGTCTTTATTATTTGAAGCTTGTGGAAGAACGGTGAATCCAGTGAACGGAGCAGTGGGATTATTGTGGACGGGGAACTGGCACGCTTGCCAGTTGGCGGTGGAGACGGTGCTGAGAGGCGGCGTTTTGCGGCCCTTGCCAGGGTTTTCTCAGTCGCCGGAGTTTGATGAAGCATCAGAAGCTAGTAACACTGATTTATACAGATCGCAAGATCTAAACTTGAGGGTCAAAAGGAAAGGTTTTGATGATGACCTGAATCTTGGTTTGACAATGGGTTTTCCAAGAAAAAATCGGCTTAGCGAGGAACGGCGGCCGGATTCTCCTTCGGACGAGTCTGAAATGACAACGTTGGAGAGTGGGCTTCTGAGTAACCAAGGGTTGCAACAAAATCACCATGGACAGGAATCAAAGTTTCTGAGACTATTTTTCTAAGTTTTTTTTTTTTTTTTAAAGCCCTCCCAATTTTTTCTTTCCCTCGAGTTATTGGGCACTTGATTTCTCAATTTTGTAGTGAGGAAGAAACTTTGAAGAAAGGATAAAGAGAGATCAGAGTTGCATTGTGTCTCTGTCTGTCTGTCTGTCTGAATTTCAGAATCTTTGTGTCAAAGGATATTAGGATGGTGCAAATATTGACGTTTGCCAGTAACCCTTTATGGAATAAACTTCCTTTTTCGTTTATTTTTCTTAACAAATTTGAATTCTTCTATATAAATTATTTTGTTGAAAGTATCGTACAAATTCAAGTCGAACAATTCTCAAAACTATTGAAAGGAAAATGTTGCTTCTGAAATTCATCTGAAAGTACTTTGTTTAATTGGTCATTAAGAACTCCAATAAAAAGCAAGGTTGTTGGGGTCCCCATACACGAGCCACCAGCTTTGAGGCGCTGCGTACAATGTATTTCTTTTGGTGGGACGTGGACAAAAATGTCCACTGCCCATTACATATTAATTACCTATTCACCCTTAGACAGTGGAGTCCTTTCGAAGGGAGAAAAGGAGGACCATAGTGATAGTTGCAACTCCATAAATTCCAGGCAAGAAATATCATCATTTATGAATTTGAATTTAAAATTGCTTGCAACAAATAAATAAATCAAGTTTTTTAAATTTCAAATGAACTACCTTAATAGAGCTCCATTTTAATGTTATCCAAAACCAAGCGAAGTTCGACTACAAAATAAATTCAAATCTTTTCTTGAGTTAATAGTAAAACTTTTTTAGGTGAATGGATTTAACATTTCCAAAGAAAAGTAATACTTTTTTTTTTTGTAATTATAATTATAAGCCCCCGTTTGATCCCCATTTTTGGTAATGAAAATGGATGAAATAGTGTTTGTTTGAAAAATGAGTGGTTGAAAAAGAAGAAAAAAATTTCGATTTACGTGTAATTATTTTATGAAAGATTGTGTGATTGAAAATAGAAAAGAAAAAAATAAAATATAATAGAATATAATTTAATGGAGTCCAAACGGGGCTAAATCAGTTCATAGGCTCGAAAACAGTGAGGCATAGAGTGGAACGCGAACACTGCCCAGTCAATTGTTTGACTTTTCTGTCTTGCTTTTTATACTGCCAGGTGGGTGAGGTCTCTCAGCTATACAGCAAAACTTGTACCTCAAGATGTGGGGTGGGGGTATATAAAAGCATTAAAAAAGGACGGACAAGATGAATTACAAATAAATATATTCCAAGATTTTGTATATGCTGCATAATGTCCAATGCAAAAACACAGAATCCTAAGGCTATTTCAGTGTATGTATTCATCGTGTGAAGTCTTTAAAACTTGAACGGGACATTGATGAGAGTTGACCAGATGTCAAAAACAAGAGAGAGAAACATGTTGCCTACGAACTCTGAATCGAAGAGACTAATGACACACTTGTCAAAAGCTAAAACACTGAAAAAATGCATCCTGCCAATTACAATTTAGCCCTTGTTTGAGCCCCGTTTTTCAACCAAAATACATTCTTCAACAGTGATTTGACATCATTTCAACCACACATTCTTCAATAAAATAATATTATACGCAAATAAAAAACTTTTCCTTATTTTTTAACCACACATTTCCCATTAATACACTATTCAAAAATTCATTTTCTTTACAAATATGGGGCTCAAACAAGGGCTTAATGTAAAAACACATTCAGATAGCACTAAGATTAGAACAAGAACAGGTTAATCACAGTGTTACTAGGATATTACATTATTTACATCAGTTTTTCATTTTCCTTGACAAGCAGAAAGAGTAGGAAAAAGAAAGAGAGACTGTGTACAACTAAGTGGTAAGAATGAAATGTAATCTTGGATACCTGGATTGGTTAGCATTCACGCGTTGATAAATCCCGTATGAAAATCCGAGATTAAGTCAGCCGGTCCATACTGACATCCACAAATGCTACCTCCAGATAGGTCGAAAAATGTTTGGTGTAGTGTTAGCAAATATGATCAGTTATATAAGGGTCCGTCTTCTCAGGCTGATGATACACAGTTACGCAGTAGCAAATGCGTTCTCAAACTAGTTTCTTTAACCTGTTACGTTTCATTGGACAATGAATTATCACTGGTAAATGATACAAAATATTATAAGAATGAGAGAATTTTGTATTACCTGCATTGCTGCTATCATGGATATAAAATCTGTGCACTGTTCAAGTAGAGCACTCTCTTTAGCCATGATTTTTGCAAGTTCAGTCACCAATGAGTTCACATCCTCCACCTGAAACGTGATTTACATTGTTCTGCATGGGTCAGCCATGCAAATAGAACAGCTTTCGGCTGAAATTCAAAATGACATTCTAGTCCCCTCTTTCTCTTATCAAATAAGGCAAAATGGTCCTATATTACTGGTTCCAGAGTCATTAAGGAGGGAAAAGTTAGATCAATCCCAAGGGAAAGTATGCAGTAAACAAGAGTAAATGTGAATACCCTAGGCAGAAGTGAACATATTGAGGATGCCATTGTCTGCATTACATCAACTGTGGAACTAATAGCATCTTTCACGCTTTGCAGGTCGGCCTGTCAAAATTGAAGATATTCTCGAATGTGTCAAATGAAATTCGTTTTACACTTGAGACATGGCTTAGAATATCAGCAACAAAGAAAAGAATTATGCCAGCCACATACAATTGCTCCTCCAACAATCGGAAGACGAAGAGTGCTAGCCTTCAAAGCTTCAATAGCTCCCAGCAAAGAAATTGAGTGGTCTTTATCCAAAGCAGCCCAATCTTCCAAAAAGGACATCTATATCAGAAATATTAACTTACTTCAGATTTGTCGAATTGAAATTATCTAAATCATACCCACATCCACAGGTACTTACCCGCCAACAAACAGAGAGAACAGATAGTTTAGAAAAATCCAGAGATAACTTCTGGGTAGAGAAATTAGTTGAAAATCAAATAAATAAAACAAAAGATTACAATAAAAGAAATTTAGTTACACTAATATTAACCCACAACTCAAGCAAGGATTGAATATACAAACCATACAGGTTTAAAGGTTTGTTGTTACATGTCACTGGCACTCAGTTGTATGAAAAAATATAAGTAACTCCGTCTAAAAAAATCTTTAAAATGCTCTCATATTGAATCCCATCATCAACCATCCAAAATTATTGATCTAAAGTATCCATCCAAATATGGGTAAAAAGTTAGGAAGCAATAACGGTAGCCTAAAGGGAGGAACAACCCCCTCCAAATTAGCATTGCCATACTTCACAGCAGTCCAATTCAACATGAAAAAATTAGGGAGCAACTAAATCTGATTTTACATTGTGAAAATAAAAAACAGAACCTCAAAGCTAAGAAATATTGACATTTCAAGATCGGTGTTTATTCCATCACTTTCAAAGTAGATATTGACAATAAGAGAGGATAATAGACACCCAACGAGATAACTATCACAAACACAGCCTCTCTATTTAAAACTAACAGATGCTCATGAGGTTTCTCCCTTTTACGTTTTGTTAAGATTTGAGATTCCATCTTAAAAGGTCAACCTTGTTAAGAAAAGTAATTCAAAACCTTATAAGTTGGTCTATGCTTTCATCTTTATTCAATGTGAGATTATATCCCTTCGTATGCTCTTGCAAGATGGTGGCTCGTTTGAACAAACCAATCTTGAAATCCGTATTAGCTTAATGGGCCTCTGATACCATATTAAAACTTAAGGTTCTATCTTAAAGGTCAACCTTGTTAAAAGGAGTAACCCAAAACCTTCTAAATTAGTTTATGTTTTCATTTTTATTCGATATGGGATTATATCTCTTAACACGTTTTAAGGCAGTTTTCCCCAAAAATAAAAAGTAAATAACTGTGATACCTAACCTGTCCTTGTTAAAAAATAATAATAATAAATAAAATAAAAATGCACTCTCTATTGCCAGATGCTAAAATTTCAAGTTTCGAAATGGCTTAGACATCGCAAAGGAACTGAAGAATAGTTACTTTGACAATCAAGCTGAAACAAACAGTTTGGGAAGCAAGCAACTTTGGCAAATTCAGCCCTTGTTTGAGCTCCATTCTTTTCATAAGAATGAATTTTTGAAGTGTATTGATGGAAAATGTGTGGTTAAAAAAAAAAGAAAAATTTCGAACTTACATGTAATATTATTTTATTGTGTAATTAAAATAATATCAAAACACTATTTAATAATGTATTTTTCTCAAAAAATGGGGCTCAGACAATGGCTTAGTTTTATGTTCATGCACTAGGGATATCTAGAGCATCTGTCAAGACTAAGTATGTCTTATTTCCATTATGACATATTGCAAGTAAATATATCATTCAACAGCATAGGCGTCAAATCTATTCTTTTTTGAGGGTCTTCAGAGTAGGAAACGAGAGGAATGAATTTTGCTACTTTGTGCCATAGCCCTCTTCATATAACAAGTAGCAAGTCAATAACACCAATCAACATGACTAACAGAGAAATTTCACAACCTTTACAGGAAAGATCACTATATGCATTCGAGATTATAATTTATATAGTTTAAGCTACATAAAACTCGATAAAAATATAGATCTGATGGCGGAGCATCTATGATGAAATATAATTACTGTAAATATCAGTTATGATAGCCGGTAAGCCAATTGGTAAAAAAAAAAAAAAAATACCCGTGATTGGACTTTTTTTTCAGCAATTGAAGCCAAATTTTTCTAAGTGGAATTGCAGTCCAAGTTTATACTGACAATAAGTGATTCATGTGTAAAAAAAATGATTTATATGGCCATCTCTGGGTTAAAAATTTCTATGTTATACAATAATTTTGCGGCTAAATATTCCAACAGAAAATTCTGCAATATAAAGTAGAAACCAGGAAAGGAGATTACTTGACCCTTGAGAATGGAGGCTAATTTTAACTTTTGCCTCAGCAATTGCAATCTGTGTCTTTTTTTGGTGACAGTGTCGCGTAGATCTGAGATTGTTATCCATGCATTCCATAGATTTTTCTGATAAAGAGAGGAAAAAGTTCAAATATTCCTATATGTGGAAAATACTTTAACAAACCAACCTAGTAACAAGTAACATATTATACAGAAAGCAATACAGATACAGAAAGATAGAAAAAGTAAGTTGCCATGTAAAATATAAGGTATGAACATTTCAAAGAGATTTTAATAAAATTCTCAAATAGCTAGAAATCTAATTTATCAAGTAAAATGACGAACAAGAAGCATATAAATATTCAGTTTAAAAGAAGCAAAAATGAGAAACTCAAAAGTCGTTCAGGATTATCCAGATTGGGAAGTTTGAACATACTAAGTAACTTACACTACAACTCGCTTCAGCCCTAAAACGGACAAAAATAAATAAATAAATATCATATTGTCGAATGAGCGGAACCTAACATACTGTCGGATATGTGAGTGAAATTTTTAAAGTGTTATAGGGTACTTTGGAAAATTTGAACGCATATTAGGTCGTCCTAATATTTTCCTCCTATATGAAAGGGTATATGCACATTGTCAAATTGAAGATAGAAAGCATACAAAAAGTATGAAAATTGAATAAATGGCAAGGATAGCAGAAATTACATCACCCAAAATTAGAATAAAAATAATGTACAGCAGCCATTGAATCTACCACTTAACATCTGTGTTTTAATGGTCTAGCTTTCAACTGTCTTGGAGCTCACTTCCTAGAGAATACTTGAAAACTTTACCAGATGGAAGTGAAGCTTCTTGAATATGAAACTTCCAAGTTCCAACAAAATATACACAAATAAACTAATAGGAAGTGAAATAAAATATAAGAAATGACCTTGATGTCTGTTCATGTATATTTTTCTAAACCGTCATGAACATCAATATATAATTCTGATTATTGTATTTTTCAAGGCTAGATTTCATCCATTCATTTGCCCATTATTCTAATGATATGCAAAGACCATCAACATCGAGTAAGGATACACACAATTGTTGTCCTCTCTATAACTAAAATGTTTCCATAAGCCCACAAAGCAATTGTATGATCTAACCTGAAGCTATCGCACAAATAAATTGTCTTCCATTGATTTCAAAATTAGTCCATACAAGTAATTATCTCAATAGATTTTACTTTTTACTTACACAGATTCATCACAATTACATACTCATCATCCTGCAATATATGCACCTGTAGATACTTTATATCATTAACTAAAAGAATTATTAGAAAGTAACAATTTTAAGATTTTGCAAAAAGGAATTGTGGTGTGTATTATGTTAGTTATGTTCATGCATTTTTTAGAATAACTTCCACACAGCATTAATTGGCTCGTTGCGAATATTAAATTACATCTGCATAGCCATGTTTCTAATTTGGAAAATAAACAAGTCTGCTGCTCAGATGCATAGCTGCATAAGTGAACATTAACTAAGGTTAATCATAGTGATCCCAACACATTTTGACAGATTTTTTAAAACATGAGGTGAATTATTATGTATGCAACTACTTTCATCAACATGCTTTGAAAGGTCAAATTTGACAGCAAAAGAATCAGTGTAGTTCAACAAGAAACGTGGAAAAAATGAAAAGGGTGATGGAAACACCCAAAAAATGCTGCTTTGCAAAGATCAATTGCTACTAGATCAGATATTAGGTGAGAATGAACTTAAAAATCATGAGTAAGAAAATTGATATTTATTATTATGCATCTCAAAAGGGAAGGGAAGATTATCATTTCGAGTCAAAGAAAGTATCTAGCAGAAAAACATGAACATTAAAATAATTTATTATCGCCTGGCCAGAAGGAAAGCATCAATACTGCTTAAGAGTTATGTCTGAAAAGCATAACAGAAGAATTTACTTGTAAGTTTTAATAATGGACATATAAATCGTGTTATCTGGATATTTTAATCTACACCAGTAGAAAACCGCTGAAGTTAAGGAAAACTCTAAGTTCTCGTCAAAATGACAGGACAGCAGATAAATTACACCCCAACTTTTTATTGCCGACTTTGTTAATAAGTCAACTTAAGAGGACCATAGTCAGAAATGAAGACAACTAGAAAGTCTAGAGCACAAAGACATATAGACAAGACATATGCCATCAAATTTGCTATGATAAAAAGAAACATGTGAACAAAACCGAAGTGCACCTGTCACTTTTCAATAACTAGACATGAAAGAATAACTAACTTTTCTTCTTATTTGGATTTATGTGATTTTGATGTTGACTTTCATTACAAAAATATATACGGTGAGCCAGTGACCATAAAGCTCAAAGAAAAAACTCTTTTGTATTTATGCAGATAAGAGTACTGTCTCCACTAAATTAGGGCTAGGACAGTAAAACATTAACTCACCTCTAGCTAGCTTTAAGCTTACTTCGATATTTCAAGGGCAAAGTACTTTAGCAAACCGTACCAACAAATATATAAACACGATGTCCTGTGGCCAACACCACAATTCTCTATTTCCTTTTTCTATTTGCTATGCAAGTTAACATGTGATTTCACGAAACAGCATCTATACATATCTCATTCATATTTATATTTATCTCATTAAAAGAATGTTCAGTCAGACATCAAACTGGGTCTTCTCATGCTCAGTGAAATAGTTATTTCACTATTCTACAATATAATCATTTCATCATGGATCCTAGAAGTGCTTCTCGCTACAACATGTAAAGAAATCAAAACACAAAAGTTAGCATCAGATATAATAAATAAACACATCCACGTCTGGCACTCATGCAAAATTTTTGAACGAACCATTTACAAGGTAAAAGTAAAAATAATAGATATAACAAACATGCTTCTAATCCTCCATAAGTTTTGTTAGTTTTAGATAATTATTTCTTTTCTACAACTAAGCCTTATACCCAATACATTATGTCCTTTCATCTTCCTTTATTTCCTCCACCAAGAATCTTATTATTGGAGTCCAAGCTGATTTTATATAATGGAGGATGACATGATGTAAGAGAAAAGCAATGAAATTCTGTTATGACCATTTGCATCTATCAACATTCACTTCCTCTTAACGAGTGTATTCCACATGGAGAGGTTTAATCAGCTATACTCTATGGGTTGGAATGTTTCACTCTGAGTTCATATGTTTCACACCACAATCACCAAAGCTAAACGGTCACACAATTCTTATGAGATCCTAACAATTCATTTATCCCGCTTGGTTTCACCATGATTATCAAGTGTTAAGAGCATAATATTTGTTACCCTCCACCCCCCCCCACCCCCCAAAAAAATAAATAAATAAATAAATTATGATCATTGTCAAACAAAAAGCACGCATAGACTGTCACTAGCAAAATCAAAAGCAACCCGTCAAATTTTGTATTCTCAAAACCACAGGTAACTATAAATCATCTCACCTCTGCACCGTGTTTCTGCACCCGCAGGACAGCTTCAGTTCTAGCATTTACAAAATGCCACTGCAAGTGTCGATTATACAGAAGCCTCAACAAGTGTGCGTCAAAAATCCGGTTCTCTCCAACCTTCCCCCTCCTAACGTCAACAGAAAAACTAAGAACTGAGGGTGTTTCACTAAAATTATTGCTAATGGTACTAACAGCATTTCTGACTCGAGACGGACTAATTCCACGGGATGGAGATGATCCCACAGGTGTATTAAGCTTGCTCGGAGACGCAGCTCTAATACCTCCACGAATAGGAGAAGTCATCGTTCGTGGGGATGATAAGGGACCATCACTTGGATACTTTTTCAATTTTGGCGGCACAATCAACTTGGACCCAGGACTTGTGGATAAGGTTGAACCTGAATCCTGCAATCTCCTCAATCGACTATTAGTTTCTTGCCAAAATCTTGCCGAAACAACAATTCCGCGAGGCCCATTATGCCCATGGGATGCCCCACCACATTCTTGAACTCCTGATGTACTGCCAGAGGATACACTATCCGTATCAGATGCAGTGAGATCAGATTGCACGGAATTTCCATCTGGTGCCGCCTTAAGAATCTGGGAACTGCCCAAATCAAGACTTAACCTACCATCAAGCGACGCCCTACTCTCATCAATCATCGATTGTTGCAATGCTCGAATCACATTTCCAGATCCGGTGAGCTTACTTTTCTCATCACCACTACTACTACAATCCAAACTCCTCGACAATGGATTCACTAGCCGGTTCCGTGCTGGCCATCGATGCTGATCGACAGGCTTAGTATTCTCCACTTGATCTCCTTCTCCATCGCCCTTCCCTCTCGATGGCGTACTGCTCCTCCTCCTCCTCTCCGGCGTACCCTTCCTCACACTACTCAAATTAGGCGAAGGTGGGACCACCTTAGACTTACTAACGGGTAGAGAAAACGCTTCACCTTGAAAGGAAACAGATAATCTCCGAGTAGAAGTGACCAAATGCTTTGTGGCAGCTGAAACCTCAGTGTAATTGCTCTGCTTGGAATCAAGATCAAGTGCTAACGGCCTCGCAGACACGGGACGCCGGCGGTCTACAGAAACAGACCTCTTCGGTCCCGACAAAGGCGTATTCAAAACCGAGGTCGAGTTTCTCGAAACCAAAGGGGATGGATACCTTCTAGAAGAGGTGGAAGATGAGGAAACTGAAGATGCATTTGAGGTTGAAGTGAAAGTCGACGGGCACATGTATCTTGAAGAGACTATTCTCGATTTAGGCCTTTTGGATGTATTGCCAGAAACCCCATTACTACTATCTTTTTCAGAAGGCAACAAAGGTGGTCTTCTTGAACGTTCATCTCTGATTTTTGCGTTTTGTGGGTCAGTCGTTGAAGCTACTCCAGAAGCAGCAGCCACCATCATCACGGCAAAGAACACACGTACAAACACAGTTATTGTGAAAATTCGCCGTTCACAGACTCATCCAGAAGCCCATTTGATGTCGCCATTAATCTGCAATAAAGATCAAGAAATCCCACAGTAGCTCAAGAAACCATAATGAGTCATTGAAATATTCCACATTCCTCCAAGATTTCTTCACAAGAGTCGAAAAGAATCTAAATGACAATGCTGCCAACTCAGAGATAGAAAAAACCCAGGAAATTTTGTTAATTTTCCAACAATTGAATTGAACGGGGGAGAAATTGAGATTTGCAGGGAATGGGGCACAATGTCTTCGGGGACAGGAGTCGAGGGTGAATTTGGGGGTTTAGTTGAACTTTGAATAGACGTTACGCTAACCATGATCGAGAAAATTTAAACTTAATTACTTGATAAAAAAAATTTTAATTATTTTAGTGGATTAAAAAATTATAATGAGGGGTTTAAGTAATTTAATAGGTATTTTGTAGGGATTGATGGGGCTGTCTCAACTCCCAAAACTCCACTTTTTAGTGCAACACCACATCACTTGTACTCTTATCAGTTTTTCAATTTATTTGCCCAAAAATTGGACCCTACAAATTTTAACAAGAATCCAACCTTATGAATCAAAATATTTTCGATTTTGGATCCAAAAATTAAATAAAATTTAATGGTTCTATTTCATAAAATACTCAAATTTTAATAAGTGGTTTTGGTTGTTAAAATATCCGTTACTGAACTTGACGTTCACCCTTATATTTTCGATTGTGCTAAATGTACATAATGATTTACACATACATAAAGTAATGAGATAAAATTATATCGAAATTTCTTCAATAAAAAAAATCACTCTTTTTTCACAGTTCATTTGTATGTAAACCATTATATACCTCCTTATGTACAATTAACGTTATTCTTATATTTTACTGTTAAGCAATAGGACGACGTGACATACTATAATAGATGATAAGAAATAATAGTTGATTACAAAATTGATTGCATAACATCTTGTAGTTTGCCACATCATTCGGCATAAGTTAAGCACCGATATTTAGGAGATTAATTCCGTATGTATATATTAAACAAGCAATCAAAATTATTAACGAAGTTGATGAAAAAGTTGGGTATCCTAACTTTTTGAGGAGAATCGTGCCAGGTTTGTTAGAACCATTTAAAATTTACGAAGAAATAAGTTAAATTATACCTTTAAAATTATGATTGTTGTGGTGTAGAACCAAATTGAATGGTTCCGGTTCTTGTGTGGTTCTAGTAATTACATGGAATTGAATAGTTTTATTTACATAATCCTCGTGGGTGATTTTAATTATTTCTTGAGATACTTGAACCAAACTTTTCGATGCCCACCAATATGCAATTGATGAATATTTCAATTATAGCTCCAATTTTAGTTTTAAAAAAACCCTAATTCTTAATCACTCAGACACGGATTAGATTCAAGAATAATAATTTAAACCTTCTTTGGTAACACGGGATGGTTTGATAAAGTTTTTAATAAAAATTTCAATTTTTTTTTTTTTTTTTGTAAAAAATTGATGAAATGGAAGATTAAAATTAATTATTATTTTTTATCTCAAATTTTAAATTATTTTATTTTTTTTTAAGATTTTCAAACAAGAATGGGTTGCCACTTAATAGGTTATAAAGCCAAACCTAGGTATTAGCAAATGACAACCAATTCAATATTGGTTTAGTCGAAAGAAATTCTTGGTTATATGAACTAATATCGAAAATGGGATTAATTACATAAAATATAATCTAGTTTATGACTCACAAGGTTGGACTCTAAAATAACAATATATTCTAAACAATTCACATTTTTAAGTAGCTTTATTGAGATAAGTATGAAATTATATAAAGTCTTTCGATTAATGTTTGTAAATTGCACAAATATCTAATTTGATATACTAGCTCTATTTGTTTTGTAATTTTGATTCGAACTATAAATCCATCCTTGAATTCAAAAAATTACGTTAATAACAAGTTTGAAGAGACTAGTGGAGAGATGTCGTGGCTTGAAAAAGAGGGCCATTTGCCTTGTAACATTTGCAAGGAATGACACTTGCTTTTAACGCCTATATAATACGTCTTTGTTTTCTACCATCATATCCAAATTATCTAATCATGTCATTTTTGTCACTTTTTCCCCCCTATTATGTACTCAAATAAACAAAATCTTTTGCTATTGAAAAGTTTGTGTTGATGTTGATATGAAAATTCACATTTAATCAATTGACGGTCAATCTTAACTTGGTCAAATACCTTATTAATACAAGTCAAACTATGAAAGACGTAATAAAGAAATATCATCATGATATGATAGAAAACGTTTTTCTTCAAAACTTGAGAATCGTCATCACAACCAATCAAAAGGGAGTCATGATAACCTAAGATGTATATATAAGGCCTAGATTTCATGAGAACCTTGTCTCAGATGTACTCTCCAGCCAACCAAAACGGGGTGGCCTTTTTTTGTTATCAACAACTTCTTTTTCCAATAAATTTGTGTCGCCTAGGTATTATTATTATTATTATTATTTTGTTCAATTCATTACTAGTTTTGCCGAAAGATCTAAACATTTAGATATATGTTAATCATAATTCTATCACTTTTAAGAACACGAGTCTCTTGAGATCTACAAAAAATCGTTATTTCTTTAATTTATCCTTATCAAATCAATCCATCAGTATCCCCTCTATTTATTAGCATATATAACTTAATTAAAGGTTTAGTATGAAAATCAACTTCATTGACTTGAACTAATCCGTGAATTTTAGTTGACGCCGTCAATGGATTGTAACGAGTCACGAGGGAGACCAAAGATCAGCAAGCACAACAGTGTTTAATTAAACTATTTGTCTATTTAGATTTAATCAAGAGATATTCAGGCCATGTTTGGGAGCTATTTTTCACTCAAAAAATTGATTTTTTGATCGTTATTTTACTATTACAGCCGTCATATTTGACTTTTTCTCTCACAGGTGGATTCCACTTTTCTCCTAACGTTCCAAAAATCAATTCTCAAAATCACTCCCAAACAGACTCTTATTAATGGTGGTTGAAATAATTTAGTGAATTGGGCCTGTCTCATGCTTGGCAATGATTAAATGGGCTAATAAGTAATATCACAGTTCAATCGTATACAGGATGAAGGGTGTGCTCCATTAGGCTATGATTTAGTGGGCTGGGCCTAGAGAGTTTTCATTGTTTCAACCTTGTTAGCCAGCCCGGTCCAACTGGATTGGAGCTGTACTATTGGGCCACAAATTGGCCCATCATAACGCAGACGGCCCAGGAGTGCAAGGGACTAAATCAACTCAAACATAAACTCCAGGGACCGATTTGCAGCAACCAGAAACCGTAGAGGCTGATTTGCAACATTCAAAAAATAGAAAAATTCTACTTGTACATAATTGTTGCACATAATGGTGTCCATAATGTGATATGACAATCATTCTGTTGTTGATGTACAAATGTGAGATTTGAATTAAAGGTTGGATCCAGTGTCACGTGTAATTATGGATACCATTATATAAAAAATTATGTATATGTAGAACTTCTCCAAAAAATATAGGGACTGATTCGCAGCAAACAGAAAACTCAGGACCTGATTTGCAGAAAATAGAAACTTCCTTGGCATATTTGCTGAACCCAAATAATTCAGATACCAATCTACCAAATTTGAGGGTGAGATTACAGAAAACAGAAATTTGAATAGCGTCTGCAGATGATGGAGGGGCCCTGCTACATAGTCATGGCCTCATTGGGCCCTGGATTTTCCAAGAAGGGGGACATGTGCCCCCCCCCCGCCCGGCTAGTAGGGGCAGACCCACTTGGGGGGTCATATGGACCTGTTTTTTTTCCTAAGAAAATAGTTGTTTCAACACATATCAAATAAAATCGAAATATTGCATTTTTAATATTATTTCGATGTACTCAAGGCCCAATTTTTTGCTCCTAAATGGCATGCAAAATGATCGATTGTAACAAAAGTCGTGCATCAAAGTAAATCTTTCCAAATTACTATTTCGAAAATTTCATTAATATGTTAAGTTTTAAAATTTGTCAATGATCGTATCAAATTCACAAATTCCCTGCATCATCTAGAAGCTCATTTCGAAAATTACATCGTAATCATATCGAATGGTTCAAACAGATATTGAAAATAGTTAAATGTGTCAAACATATGTACTAAAATATCGTTTGACTCGTCTTCTCTTTAAAAAAATGCAATTATTTCATTAACTTTTATTATTTTTGCAAGATAAAATTTTCAATATAGTTTACATCATTTTATTAAGAAATTTTATATGAAAAATGAAGTCAAAAATTTTAAATCGTTATGGATTAAATATAAATTGAATTGCTTTCAAATTACTTTCGCGTTAAATTTAAATTTCATTTACTTCCTGGATTAAATGTGAAATTCATTTCTATACATTTACTTTCTACATCTAATTTGATTTACTCACCATTAGCTTAATATCTATAAACGAAATGATAAACAAAACTATAAAAGGAGCAAAATCCATGTAACGATATTGACAACGATATAATTATAAGGCAATTTTAATGTAGCAAAATGCACATTAACTTATTTTCATTAATACTATGTTATTTTAAAAAATTACGCAATAATTTTTGACCCCACAAACCAAAAGGTTTGGGCTCGTCCTGCCAACCAAGAAGAATAATTCATGATTAAGTTAGACCTACGAACAATGTCCTTTAAGAAAATATTAAGCCCCTCTTTGGTAGTAATTAAAATTCAAATTTCAATCCAAATTCAAGTCAATTATTAATTTTTAACATATTTCATGGTCCCATAAACTTCTAACTACATATTTGATTAACTTTTATCAAAATTAACTAGAAATCTGATTTTAATTTCCATCAAACAGAGACTAAGAAATATTTTGTTGATTTGATTATGGGTCGGTACCATTTTAATGGACTCATAAATATTAAATTCTTGGATGCCAAAAAGATATTAAAATATTAGAGGTAAAGTGCTTGTTTGGTAGGGATTTTGTTAATTGATTTTTTGATCGTTAGAGATAAAGTGAATCCTATTTGTGAGAGAATAATTTAAAAATAACGGCTGAAATAGTGGAATAATGATAAAAAAATTAATATTAATTGAATTAAAATCTCTACCAAACATGCTTTAAAGAGAAAATGAAAGTTAATGAAAAGTGACTGAGAAGTCGTGAATCTCGCGCAAAAATTTAATTATAATAAGTTGTTGATTTTTTAACTTAAATTTTAATCATTTTTTTGAACTGAATGAACAATATCTTTCAAACAAAACGTGCACGTTTCAGACAGGATCTCACGTCAACACACACCACCATCGTATCATACATGGATTCGAACTTCAAATTTCTTGGATCATACAATTCTTCAGAGCAACTTGTCAAAGGATCTGCATTTACCCGGTCCAAAACTAAATTTTTTCTTTTTTGGGGGGGCGAATCAATTCCTCTCTCTCTCTCTCTCTCTCTGTCTCTCTTTCTCGTCCACTCTTGGATCACACAATTCTTCGGAGCGACTTCTCAAAATATCTGCACTTACCCAGTCAAAATTCAATTCATCTCTACTTCTCTCGTCCTTTCTGCACATGGACGAGGAGGAAATGGTGAATGATGCCAAGAACTCTTCAAACAGAAAGCCAAATCCAAAACTTTCAATTTTACCTCTGATTGCATTGATTTTCTACGAGGTCTCTGGCGGTCCGTTTGGTGTAGAAGATTCAGTCAAAGCAGGAGGCGGGCCTCTGCTATCTTTGCTTGGTTTCTTAATATTCCCCTTTTTTTGGAGCATCCCAGAAGCTCTAATTACTGCTGAATTGGCCACAAGTTTCCCAGAAAATGGTGGCTATGTCCTTTGGATATCTTCAGCTTTTGGCCCTTTTTGGGGATTTCAAGAAGGGTTTTGGAAATGGTTTAGTGGAGTTATGGATAATGCCCTTTACCCGGTATTATTTCTTGATTATTTGAAGCATTCTTTTCCTATATTCAATAAAATGATTGCTCGAATTCCAGCTCTATTAGGAATTACAGTTTCCTTGACATATTTGAATTATAGAGGCCTGCATATTGTTGGATTTTCAGCTGTTTTTCTTGCTGGTTTTTCGCTTTTCCCGTTTATTGTATTAGGCATCCTTGCAATTCCTCGAATTAGGCCTAGAAGATGGTTTGTTGTGGATTATAGAAAGATAGAATGGAGGGGATACTTTAATAGCCTGTTTTGGAATCTGAATTATTGGGACAATGCAAGTACATTGGCAGGGGAGATTGAGAACCCGAGTAGGACATTCCCTAAGGCGCTATTGGGGGCCGTAGTTTTGGTGGTGTGCTCATATTTGATTCCTCTTCTTGCGGGCACAGGAGCTTTGGATACGGATTTTAGCGCGTGGAGTGATGGTTATTTTGCTCAAGTTGGAATGTTGATTGGTGGATCTTGGCTCAAGTGGTGGATACAAGCAGCTGCTGCCTTGTCGAACATGGGGTTGTTTGAAGCTGAAATGAGCAGTGATGCCTTCCAACTGCTAGGGATGAGCGAGATTGGGATGCTCCCTTCTATATTTGCTTCAAGGTTAGTTTTTATTTTTCTTTGCATCAGTATGGATATTATAGGTTCATCAAGTTGCATGTTTATGTGGCATTTGATTAAGAGAAACTTGGAAATGATCTAAATCAGATTAAGTACGGAATAGAAAGTGTGGTGCGGTCAGCTGATGAAGTTTTTGTTATATGGGCTCCAGCCCATGATGAAAATAAGAGGCCGTAGAATTGTTTGTAATGTATGTAAAAAAAGGTTGAACTCCAACCTTAAGGGTCCCCCACCGCCCCTGTCATAGAATGTCGCGAGGGAGGTAAATCGCAAGTTATGCCTTTAAGGGTATAGGGTGGAAGGCTGCTTGTACACTTGCACTTACCTAAGAGCCAAATTCATATTTCAGGATTCGGACCCTTGACGTGACAGCCTCAAGCAAAGTTGGATTTCTCCACTCTCCCCTTTTACCACTTGAAAATGTGTCCTGGGGGCAGTTGGTAATGTATGTATATCCATCAAACCGTGCTGTGCATTAGAGAAGAAGGGGAACGGGAGGCTGCTGTGAGAGAGAAAAACACAAAAGTCGTCTTAGAAAAGTAAAAAACTAAGGCTTTCCATATAGAGGTCAAAAAGGGCTGTTGGAGAGAAAATAAAAGAGGGAGAGAATGAATTTTTTCTTTAAATTTGGATATGGATTCACATAGGTATTTTTTTGCTTCTCTATATAATACAAATTGAAATTTTCTCTAAGGTGTATTTTGGGTACCCTAGAAGTGTAGTATTCAAAGTGAATTCTCACAAGGTTAATCAGATTGGTGATTTGTGATGAGATAAATTGTTGTCTTAGAAATTTGTTATTGTGGTATTTTCGATTTGTTGAGAATTCAAGTTTTGGAGCATAAATTTGAATATTATAATCTATATTTTTATTATAGTGGCCGTGGTTTTTTTCCTTCCACACTGAAGGATTTTTTCCACGTAAAAATTTGGTGTTGTGTTTGCTTATTTTTGCTTTAATTATTTACTTGCATATTTAATCACTTTAGTTTATTGTTTGAATTGGTGAATTTATTCTTGCAATAAGTGAAATTGCCCAAGAGTTTTCCTTGTCTCAATATGTTAATAATGCAGTCATTTATCATGTGAATGTAAAAGAAATTAAGATTTGTTTAGAGTAAAGAGGTCGACTCACCTTAGGCAACTGAATTACAAGAACACCATTCGTTCAACATCTGCTGCAGGCATTGGTTTTGTATTGAAAAACGATTTCTCATTTAATCCAATACTTCCAAGGTATGTCACGATCATTCCTGGGCAAAAAGTACTAGGTACAACATTCCACTTTTAACGTATTGAACTGATATTCTACTTGAGTAACAATGGCTTGTAAGCGCCTTGTTTGTCACCAAACATCCGCTAGAGGTAATGCAAATTTATATCAGAATTTTTTGAAAATAGTTGCGGGAATCTCAATCGTAATTCAGAAGTATCCTGTGATAATAGGTTCAAGACAGTAAACTCATGTTGCATTTGCCAACAAATCCCCAGTCTACTGGGGATAAGATCATAATTAACCTAGATACTGCTCCTAGGAACGCAGTAACCAGGACTCAAGTTCTGAATCTTTTTAATCATCAATCAGTACCAGAGCTGGGAAATTTTTATCTTTTACTGCTTTAGCATGACAATATTCCTTCGAATCTTGCAGATCAAAATATGGGACGCCCACATTCAGCATTTTATGTTCAGCAACTGGTGTAATTTTCTTGTCATGGATGAGTTTCCAAGAAATCTTAGAATTCCTCAACTTCCTATATTCTGTAGGAATGCTCTTTGAGTTTGCAGCCTTCATCAAATTGAGAATAAAGAAGCCAGACCTGCATAGACCTTACAAAGTTCCCGTGCAAACATTTGGTGCAATGATGCTTTGTTTACCTCCTGTATTATTGCTTGTTCTAGTCATGTGTTTGGCATCCCTAAAGACTTATTTAGTAAGTGGTGGCGTTATTGTTTTGGGATTTTTCCTATACCCTGCAATAGTTCATGCAAAGGAGCGAAATTGGACCAAGTTTAGTACAGAAATACAACCCTCGATGCCTTCTGATAGCGATCTCGAAGGCCGTCCAATTGTGTTAGAAGAGCATCAAGAAATCGATGAAGCTGCTCGTGGCCTTCTTTTCGATTCACAATCTTCTAGGACAGAGCAAGTATCTGATATCTCATCAGAGGGAGTTTCAAAACTGGAGTAGAACGTTCCACAGATGTCTTTATTCAGTACTCTTCAAGTCAAATATACTTTCTGAGATATTATGTATGATAGTTGTACCAGTTTAAATCTTGTTAACATCATTAATTTTTTTATATTATGAAGACTTCAAAATCAGAAGTTGTTGTAGGGTACAATGAAGTCACGCGTTTGAACTTTGCTTTATTATCATCCATGTCTAGCAATTCAAGCTGCTATCCAGTTTCATGCTGTTACAATATATAATATCAAGATGCACATAGAAGTCGATATTTATGATTCTACTATGCCGTTTCACCTGTCAAGCCAGTGAAGAGCAAGAGAGAGGCAATTATTGACCAACTTAGCATCCGAAGTCGTAGGGCACCAGTCCTTTCAGCTCAGGTCCGTTAAGTTTGTTGTGCTCGAAACTGAAATGAATGCCAGAAAGAAAGGTCCATCAAATGATCATTGTCAACATTTGAACAGAACTTGGCATTAGTTTGAACTAGCCATGCCACGATAATAGTAAATAGCTATGGATTGTATAGTACGGTGTTAAAGAAAAAGAACAGGAAAAAGAAGGGCTAAGAATTTGTTTATTGTAGTGTCTAGTGCTATCAGAGATTGAATACCAGTTTTGCCTCTATATTTGAAGGACAACAATGTCCATCTGTGATGCAGAGGAGACTCGCCTAGTCGAACATAACTATGCAGGCCATATGTTCAAATTCTCTAACTATGAAGGACAATAGAACTTCTTGTAAAGTACCTTTCCATGGTAAAACTTTTGAAAGGGCCATCGACCGGTATTGTTCCACAGAGATCATTGTTAGAAACATCACTGCAGACATTAAAATCTCCAAACATAAGCTAAAGAAATCAAACCTAAAACTTTGAGGTATGGAACTACTGCACTTTTCAAACTTAACAAAACTTTGAGGTCTGAAAGAGTGGTTAGTTCCCTTGGAATTGAGCCTGTTAGCTTGTTATCATTTAATTGTCTGCACATAAAAAGAGAATGAATACAAAATTCAAGAATCAAAGAGTGCAGATTTTGGTTTATTATACTCACAAAAATCTAAGAGACTTCAATTTGGCAAAAGATTTAGGAATATTTCCTTCAAATTTGTTGCCGTATAGATCCATGCTAATAAGATTTTTCAACTTCCCCAACTCCTTGGGGATTTTTCCTCTTAGATTGTTACTGTAAAGCTCCCTGAATCCATGTAAAATTTCTACCTTGTCAAAAACATGGAAACATATATCACAATTTAATGATAAAATTGAGCTGAGAAGAATACAGATATTGCAGGTGATTGAGTTCACCAAGCTCTGAACCCAAACTTCCAGAAATGTTAGAATTGCCCAAGTCCCTGTATTCGAATTTAAATGAACAATACCAACAGGAAAAGGCAAAATTAAAGCAAAAACAACATAGGATTAATAATGATCTTACAAACGAACAACATGGTTGTTGGAATCACAAGTTACAAGGAACCAAGTACAAGGATTGACAAGAGTAGGATCCCAACTCTGAAGAACATTGTCGGGATCAGAAATTCTTGTTCTCAAACTATGTAAAGCATTCCCTGAAATTCAAATTCAAAAACAAGAAATCTGTTTACAAATTGAACAAGAAAAGAACCCTTTAAAAAATAAGAATTACCTTCAGAATTGGTGGATATTGAAGAAGAAAAGGAGAGGAGGAGAGGGAGGAAGAAGGAAAAGCCATTTTGGAGGGAGGAAAAAGACAGATGGTAGTGTCATAAGGTGTAAATTATACACAGAGAGAGAGAGAGAGAGAGAGAGAGGTCAAATTGGTAAACTTCTTGCTCTGGAATTTGTTGCGTATGAAATGTTCAGTGCATGATTCTCTTGTACCTTCTGCTATGATCATTGGTCCAACCGCAGCAGACTGAGGGCACCATACCACATTTTCTTCCTCTTGAATCTTGTCAACCATTTTCTTCTACAATCTCCACGAAAGACCTTGACTGACCCTAGCTATCGTTGACTCCAGTCAAATCCGGGATCTAGAGAAATAAATAATGGTTTTACTACATGTACAATCTTAAAATTGGGATTGACAACCACACATGGAAGGGGGTCCACGATGAATAAAAAATCGTGGATCTCCCTCCTGTGAAGAGGTTGTCAATCGAGATTATCAACTCCGATTGTACAATTAGCAAAATTCATAAATAAACACAAAAAATAAATAAATAAATTCCATGGATGCTAATTGGGCTTCAATGAATGACAAAACTTGGGTTAATTATTACAAGGCCCATTAATGGATATTCTAATTGAGACCAAAAATATTCTAACTATTAGGAGGCCCATCGGAGGCGGCCATCAGCTCCGGTGACTACTTCGACAACCTCTCTGATAATCACTTCAACGATTGCTCTGACTATCGAACGATCGCTCTGACGATTGCTCCGACTCTAAAGATAGAAAAATCTCCAAAAATTTATTTGTAACCAGATTTATTGTTCGTGACTATACCTGTGTTTTATGTTCCTATTTGTGATCAAATTTATTTTCTCTATGATTGTATGTATTTAACCAATTCACTTATCTATGTTATCAGTGATTAAATTTGTCTTTTATGCGACTAACAATGACAAAATTTGTATTTAGCGTAACTATCTTTAATCAAGTCAATCTTAACTGTGACCAAGTCACAACTAGTCACAATCAGCAAAAAATTAGTCATAACACAATCACAAAAAACACATACTTAATTACATGGGGTCACCACAAACAAATCTTCATACACCTCAGCAATCAACCACCATCACCTTCAATGCACAACCATCACCTTCAATGCACAACCATCACCTCACGAACGTCCTCAACATCAACACCACTACGGCCACCGCCAAGAACGGCAAATACAACCAACAAAACCTCCCTAAAAGATCTATAGATCAAAAATGAAATATCACACATAAAAATCAAGTAAGACCGTGCCGCTGCAGCAGAACCCGCGCACAACCACGCCACCGCCCATGGATTTACCGCTGTTGCAAGTACCACCACCTGGTTCACCTGAATTCTTGCAAGCACCATCGCAGTAACGACTGTGGCAAAGTAAGGCGCCACTACTCGCAACAGTAGCGATACCTTGCTATGCAGCTGCGCGTGGCGGTTCTGAAGCCGAAAGAGATGGTACAATGTGAAGGGAGGGATGGGTGGTGATGAGAGAGAGAGAAGGAAGAGATGGATTTACCGTTGTTGCAATTACTTTTCGTTTTTTTCAATATGTATTTAACTTATTTAACTATTATGTTACCATCAATGTACATATATATTTGACATATTCATTTCGTTTGTGTAATTTCATTAATATATGAATTCTATATTATTAATTAATATTCATATTCGTTTAGTTAATATTCATCTTCAATTATGCATTTCAATGTTTCTAATTATAAGTTAATTACAATTTCACATTCATGGGGTGTTTGAGAGCCATTTTTATGTAAAAATGTATTTTAGAATAGTAACTTGATGGGAAGTGTGTGGTTGAAAAATAAGGAAATGTTTTTTATTTACGTGTAATATTATTTTAATAAAGAATGTGTGATTAAAAGAAGAGAAAAAAATGTATTTTCAAAAAAATGGGTACCAAACAGGGGCTCAAAAATGCATTTCATTATTCACGTCCATGTGTACTAATTAACATCGAGTTTTACTTAATTGAAAATTAAATAAATGATTTAATATTTACGTATGTTCAAATATTACTTTTACAACAATTTTAAATCATATCATAATAACGTGCACTACACGTTGAATATTGACTAAATAGATAAAAGTGAAGAGCTACGCTCGTGTTAAAATAGAACAAAAATAAAAATAAAGAAAATGTTCACCGACCCACCATCTGCCTTAAACCAAAACCATCCAATTTTTGTAGATTTACGGTGCTAATAAAACTGACGCCCTTGCTTGAGCTCCATTATCTTAAAATACAATTTTCCCAAATTTATTTTCAATCACATATTCTTTCAATAAAATAATTTACACATAAATTTAAAACATTTCTTCCTTTTTAATCACACAATTTGCAAAAAATAACTATTACAAAACTTATTTATTTTTTTGTTAAAAATGAGGCTCTTGTTTTATTTTGCTTTTGAAATTATTTATCAAAAAAATTACTTGAAATTATTAGAGTACGTGTACTATAGTGGTTATATATTGGTATCTAGAAACTTGACGGCCTCGTGGGAAGAAGTCCTGCCCCAAACATCAAAAGAATGTTGTGCATGAGATCTATAATTCTTTTGAAATGAGTCGATTCTCTTCCTTTATATGAATTTGGGATCTGTATTGTCAATATTTTATAAACAGAGATTACCTCAAGAAATGGAAAGTAGGGTTGATGGTGTTTGTTGATGGCTAGATATATGGATTCTCAGATCTCTTTTATTCTCACCGTTGGCAGATTTTTGAAGTTGAAATTTCGCATGTTCTATGTTCTTCTTTTGGCTGCCAGTTTTAGCTTTCGTTGATTGAATAAAATACCATCTTTGATGATTTTATGGATGATATAAAATGAAGAAAAAACCATAAAAAAAAAAAAAAAATAACACAACAAAATTGAAGCATATTTTGATGCAGATGGCCAGGGCATCAACATCTAGTCATTCGAGTTTCAACCAATTGATCCGACCCAGGAGAGTTGACAAAACAAATATGTTGTAACACCATTTCTCTAATCAATCTAACAGCAAAATTCATAATCATTACTATAATAAAGACCCCATTACATATTTATTCTCAATGCAAAATCTTCCTCAATTTTCAGCAACACCTACGTGTTGAGCCTCTTTTATTCGTTTCTATCTTGAAGCCCTAAACCTCGTCGCTAATGTAACTATTTGATTCAAGATAGGACAACATCACCAGCCATCAAATTTAAGGAACAATCTTGTTAGCTTTTACCTTATCGATCCAAGAAATGAATGAATTTTTCGAATTCCTAAATCCCAGAAAACCATGCTCCTTGCTCTTGTTCATAGTATCCAACGGACATTCATTGCCAAGAGTAATATCACCAAACCACCAAATCCCAACTTCATTCAATTTAGTAGGTGTCAATCCATTCTTCTTCACTATTTCATCCCAAACTGGCCCTTTATCCTTCATTAATCTTTGCAATGACAGTTTTTGTCCTTCCTCGTACTCTCCACATTCTACACCGAATTGCTCAGCCAACTCTTTCCAGAAATGCTTCCATTTGAACACGTCCCCATTGCTCACATTGAACGCCTCATTCTTGGCATAAGGATCCACAGCAGCCCAGATTTGATGCTCCGCGATCAAATCAGCATCAGAGCAATCGGAATAGCCGTTCCAAGCAATCTTAGAACCTGGAAACCTCAATGGCACACCTTCATGCTTACAAATTGCTGCATAAACACAAAGGGTTCCGACTAAATTCATCATGCTATTAGGTGAAAACCCGAATATATTCCCGGGTCGATGAACTGACCATGTCAATCCTTCCTTCTTTTGAACCTCCTCAAACAAAATATCCTCAAGAGTATAGTAAAAATTTGGGTAATTCAACCGGGGTAAATCCTCATGGTAAGGAGTATCATTTGTTTTAATTTTGCCATAGGATTCAAATGGACCAATGTAATGCTTCCTTCCAGTCTGTAAACAGATATGCTGTAAATTAGGGCAATTAGGAATCAATACATCAAGCACATTCTTAAACATTTTCCCATTTGCATCGCAATTTTCAATCTCGGTGGATCTATTAGTCCAGGTGACATAGAACAGGTGGGTGACTTCAGTGAGAACAGAGAGCTTCGATTGGACATCCTCAGGATCCGATATGTCGCATCGGACATAATGAACAGGATTGTCGTCGTTCCACGACGGCCGAGGGCGGCGCGCCACGCCGTATACCCTCCATGGGCCACCGGGAGTGTCGGCGAGGGGGAGGATCTCGGCTAGACTGTTGCCCACGATGCCGGTCACTCCAATTATGAGCGCCACGCTTTGATGCTTCGGCGGCGGATCATCTTCTTCAAATTTCTTCTGTTTCAATTAATTATTGGATCAAATATATAAACATTAAACTCAAGAAGCTATTCCATATTCACATATACAAATTAAATAATCCATATACATCTTCAATGAATATGTTATTTCTTGCCTTTGCAGCGCCAATGGCTCCTGCCCACCACCAGCTCATTTTCAGCTACAAAAACGGAGGACTAGAATAATAGAGAGGTTTGCAATGAATTTTCTTTGGTGGAGTGATAATTTCTCGTGGAATAATATACACATTCAACTGATTTCTTGACGTGTAAAATTTTGCTTCATCCTAAACTCCAGCCGTCGGTTTATATAAATATTTACGATGGAAATTATGTTAATGATGTTTACATTTCAACTGATTTCTTGACGGGTTAAAATTTGCTTCATCCTAATCTCCCTCCGCCGGTTCATATTATTGTACAACGGAAATTATGTTAACGATGTTTAATTAATAAAAATTAAGTTATTTTTACTTGTTTGTTGACATTTTGGATTACCTGATCCCACCACTCCTCTCACATGAGATTGGGTCCCATGTAGGGGTCATGATGTGGGATCCGACCTTCATGTGAGAGAAGGAGGTGGATCCGAGTAAATCAAAGTGTGAACAAATAAGTACAAGTAGCATGACCCAATTAATAATTAGACTACAAGTTGGAAATTAATATGTTGACCAATGTGCATGCACTTTTTTATTTTCCTCATATTATTCAACACCCAATTTTTCTTTATCTATTTTTTTTTTGTGACGATCGTCAAGGAAATATCTTTTACTTTCTCGATCCCATAGATATAAACTTATTTTCCAAGAAAATGTATTTAATATAGTTGGAAACATAAATTTTTCTAAGAACGATGCATTGATTAAAAATCGAGAAAATTAATGAATCTCAGAGAATGTATAGTTGAAAATAATTTTTAAAAAAAATCCCTCCAAACAAAGCCTTAGTCTTCCTCTGTTTTAGCTTAGCTGGTCTTTTTACTCAATCTGTTATTAGCCATTTGCACTTAAAATATCTATTTGCTAAGAAGCCAACAATCGAATCATTATCTTGCTCTGTCTAAGAAACCAACGATCGAATCATTATCCTGCTCTGTCTGAGTTTTAGGAGTCTTTTGGTCTATTGAAGAGCCATAAAAACTATCTTTCAATACTTGAGGTGAATACGACAAGCGATCTAATCCTTTTGAATATTATATGTCGAGTCATAAAATGCATATTATCTGGACACAATTTCTTGTGTAACATGTCATAATCATTTAGGAGAAATAGGAAGTCTCGTGTTAAGAAATATGTCCACCTACCATTATATAAGCAATGAACCTAGCAATTGAAATAAAAAGTGAGATTAGCCAAATCACAAATCATCATACATTTTGTCGGCAAAAGCATAAGATAGATTCAGAATTTTGAAGACAGCTAACATTTCACTTTCAAAACCTACATTTAGATCACAAAGGCAAAATTACGCATACAGGCGATTTAAACTGGTCTATGAGGAGGAGCACTTTGATGTTTTTTAATAGTTATATCATCAACCAAACATGAAACAGCCTCATTTACAAAATCAAGTGCCTCTATCCTTGCAAGAAGTCGAGCCTGAAACTAAAGGACCGTACTACACGTACATAATGGTTTACCTAACCGTTTACACCCTACTCACATCATCTAGTTGGGGACCACGGCTCGACATTATTAAATACACGCGAGGCCCGCGTGTTTGTGAGAGGGGGGGTAAACGCTTCGGTAAACCCCCTCGGCACAAAGAGAATAATCCGAAACTAAATTACTTCAGGAAGTGAGGATTGATCAAACCAGCAATCTAGAGGAACCCAACACCGTCTCTTCCTCCAAAAATATTCTCCAGATTCTCATCGCAGATGATTACCTTCTTATCAGCAGGATATTATTATAGAGAGAAAGAGTGAAGTCAGTTTCTCGACGACATTGAAGTCAAAGAAGCAAAATCACGAGCATAACTTTGATTTTGTTTATATACAAGCTATATTTCATTAAATCAACTATTTATCAAGTGTATTATATCCAATCAAAAAGAAAGACAAAAACTTGGATTTCAGCCATGTAACTATATCATGGTGGCCAAAGAATCATACGGCAGATTGAAATTTTGATATAGTTCGGTGCTAAGTTGGAATACCATAGAAGATAGTTCATCCTTTCATATTCAACCCCCTCCTACCTCCCAAAACCACCTTTGAGGGGTTGGGGAGAGGTACACTAAGAAATTGAAACACGACAAAAGAATTGTTTTAAGTTATCCAAACCTAATTCAGTCAATACTAATAATAAGCCCCAATTTGATATAGATTAAAATCAGATTTTTAGTAGATTTTGATAAAAGTCGAGAAAATGTGTGGTTAAAAAGTTGTGGACCCCATAAAATGTGTGATTAAAATTAGTTGTTGACTTGACTTGATATTAAAATCAGAATCAAAAGGGGGCCAAATCTCAAAAGAAATACTCATAGTAACATATTGGCACAAAAATACAATAGGGTATCATCCTTAAAAGAGCCTTATTTCCAAGATGAGAGTCTTCGGTTTTTCCAGTTCATCAGGTTTTGTAATAAGCCCGCAGGCACAGATGAGATAAGTCAAGCATGATATTCAACAATAAACATCAAACGCAGACAGTCTAATGTTGGGAATCTACTTATACATGCACAGCGAAATTTAAAATTATTTCGATTCCCACCCAATAGATCTCATTGTGTTTGGTTAGGAATTGTGATAAGATTGTACCTTTTCCAGATCTGCAATCCTTTTGCTTTTCTTTTCGTTCCACAACTTTGATTCGCCACCACAGCTGTCCAATTGTCCAGCCTCCAACGGTGTGTGCAAAGGTTTGGAAAATCTCATGTCAACGACATTAGAGAGCTTGAGCAAGTTCTTAACAAACTTTTAAAAGTTGATATGCATGCCTTAAAAAAGGAAGTTTGTGAAATTGATGAACCCATTTCGGATGGCTTTTGGAAAGCCAAAAGAAGATTTTGAGACCCAAAAGCTACGCTTGGACCTGTTTGGCTAATTTTGTTAGAGTGTTTTTTATAGTTAAAAGAGCTTTTAGAGAAAACTGATTTAATGTGGCTTCCTCTAAAAGTACTACCGAAATGGGAAGTACTTTTAAATATTAGTTTTCAAACGAAATTACGGTCGCTTCCTTCAAAAGCTTTTCTACAAGAAGCAAAAGTTATGCCAAACGGCCCGAAATACAAGTCAAAACCTCTTCTACTGTTACAGTTGTCACCGCTGCCATTTTATTAAATTAGCAGTAGTGGCAATGAATTGACACTGACTTAAGTAAAGTGCATCAATTAGTTGTAAGGTGGTTTTTAAGAACCCCAAGAATAAATTATTTAATACTTGTGAATAATATATTAGTTCTAGATTATGAAATTCAATCTGGCTTCAATCACATAATGCATATCTGAAAGTCATTAAAATTTTGATAAGTTGTAACATTGTAATATTAAATTTAGTTATTTGTAGAAGACTAAGGCATGGAAAAATGTACAAGTATTGATTAATAAAAGATCAAAGAGCACGTATTAGTGAAGATCGTAGAGACTATTCTTACATAGGTAATTTTATTTTCATAAATTCTACGGGGTCTAAAATCTTTACATATTCCTCCTACTTATACTGCATTTTTTTAATCACTACTCTTATTTTTTTTCTAAATATACGCCATGTTTCCTTCCATATCTTCCATGCATCTTTGCAAGAGCAAATAACATTACTTATATAGAACTGTAATTTCTTCCTAAGTTGTTAAGGAGGAACCAAGGTTCACATCAATCGGAACTCCACCAGCAATTCCAGAACAGTCAAACTTGACGACACATGCAATAGTAAAGCTCGTTTAATGCAGCTAAAATAATCACATGACCAAATTTCAATCGGTTGGATGTTACAAAAAACTTATGAAAAACTCAATTCACAACAGTTGATAAATATTCATCAAATTTCAAATGCGTTCTTCTAATGTTTTAACGAACTTTCCAGGACAACTTCAATTTATTCAGATTCAGCCAAGTGCAACACAACTACGAAGGACCTCATGTTTCATTTTTTATTATTTCAAGCAAAAAATGCATAAACACAGGGTATTTAATGAAACTCTAAACTTACACTCAAATTATTGCAAAACAATGAACGCTTCCAAATATATTCAAAAACATTCAAAATCTCGTCAAACAATTTGAAAAATATTTATACGCATTTAGTTACCTGAAGGTCGTGTTGCTTAATGTAAGCCCAAATCTCTTTAAGCGCTTGAGTGCGGGAGATTTCTGAGACGCCTCCGAGAAACGCCTGCATTTCCGGAGATACTCGGCGGGGCTTCATTATGCCCCTTGGCTCGCGCTTGTTGGTCTCCGTGGCCGATTTCGATACTGCAGCCAAAGTCTCTGGTCATATTATGCGCAGTTTAGGAGCTAGCCTAACAGTAGACGAAATTTTCACCAACGGTATCGTTTCACCTGGCAAGAAGCTCGAGAAAACACCCAGGGAAATCGCCATTTTTTCAGAAATTTCAGAGTATAGTGGGAATAATTTGAAATGCGGAAGCGAGCGAGAAGATGAAAAGAGTGTAGCCAATGCCGAAAGGGTTTTTCGTTTGAGTTGAGCTGAGTGTACAGGATACGGTATTGAACACACACAACACCTGGTGCGTGGGTGAGTGAGGTTTTATTGATTTTTTATATCCCATGCGGAACTCACTTAGTGTGAGTGAGTGAGTGATCGAGCAAACTTCAACGATTTTGCTGAATTGCCAAAAAATGCTTGCCAGGGTGACCACCTCCCAGAATTGCTCTGGATCCCGCATGGATTAAAAAATGTCGACCTTCTGTGCATGTGTGTGTTCTGTCAAACTGCATGTCAAGTCCCATGTTGCTGTAGCTCGGTCCAAAGTTAAAACCCGCCTTTTATCAGTTATTTTCAAAATATATTTTCTCAATCTTATTTTCAATGACATTCTTCAATAAAATACAAATTTAATTTTTTTTATTTTTGTAACCATACATTATTTATCAAAATATTATCTTGAAATACATTTTGGACAGAAAATGAGGCTCAGAATATTCAAGAGTTATTTACCACAATACCCTCAATCTTTGGAATTTATTTAGAATAAAACTTCAAGTATAGAAAAAATCTACCAAAATAATTATCATGAAAGTGGCATAATGTGATTGAATTATTTTTTTCATCTTCCAATGATGGATTTTTATGTGTTGTCTCTAAGGATTTTCAGTCAAAAAAATTTGTACTTGTGTCGTGATTTTTTTTATTTTTTATTTTTAACAACACCTGATTCCCTTTTTCTTTTCTTTTCGTTTTTTTTTTTTAAATGTAAAATCTATCTCAGGTCCTAAACCGGTGAGGGAAAATTAGGCAACCACCCAAACTGAAAAATCAGGCACTTCATTATTTTAATTCAGGAAGAACTGCATCTTGGGTCTCAAATATTTCAATTTATTGCATGTTATACTCAAATTTTGATTTTTGCACTCGTAGTTCCAAACTTTTTCATCTCGATTGTACCTGGAAGACATATGGATGAAATTCATCCATTCCTCCAACAGTCAATTAAAAAAAAATCATTTGGACCGCATTTCCATTGGTTTTCAAAGGGAAAAATCGTAAGTTTATATTTCTCCGATAAATTAATAAAATACCAAAAAAATAATAAAATAAAATTATAAACCATTCATATTTTAAAAGCACCCCACGATCATCCCATCCCCAACCTCGAAGACCAAACCCAATACCGACAGAGGTTAGATATGGCAATGAGTCGAGCCGACTCGGGTCCATTGCGCACAAGCTCGGCTCGTCAAACTCATGCTCGAGGGCCGAGGTCGCCCCATAAGCTCACCTTTTAAAAAAAAATAAGTAATATTTTCCATGTCAATCAAACGCACTCTTAGTGTGAGTGAGTGAGTGAGTGATCGAGCAAACTTCAACTATTTTGCTGAATTGCCAAAAAATGCTTGCCAGGGTGACCACCTCCCACAATTGCTCTGGATCCCACATGGATTAAAAAATGTCGACCTCCTGTGCATGTGTGTATTCTGTCAAACTGCATGTCAAGTCCCATGTTGCTGTAGCTCGATCCAAAGTTAAAACCCGCCTTTTATCAGTTATTTTCAAAATATATTTTCTCAATCTTATTTTCAACGTCACATTCTTCAATAAAATACAAATTTAATTTTTTTTATTTTTGTAACCATACATTATTTATCAAAATATTATCTTGAAATACATTTTGGACAGAAAATGAGGCTCAGAATATTCAAGAGTTATTTACCACAATACCCTCAATCTTTGGAATTTATTTAGAATAAAACTTCAAGTATAGAAAAAATCTACCAAAATAATTATCATGAAAGTGGCATAATGTGATTGAATTATTTTTTTCATCTTCCAATGATGGATCTTTATGTGTTGTCTGTAAGGATTTTCAGTCAAAAAAATTTGTACTTGTGTCGTGATTTTTTTTATTTTTTATTTTTAACAACACCTGATTCCCTTTTTCTTTTCTTTTCATTTTTTTTTAAATGTAAAATCTATCTCAGGTCCTAAACCGGTGAGGGAAAATTAGGCAACCACCCAAACTGAAAAATCAGGCACTTCATTATTTTAATTTAGGAAGAACTGCATCTTGGGTCTCAAATATTTCAATTTATTGCATGTTATACTCAAATTTTGATTTTTGCACTCGTAGTTCCAAACTTTTTCATCTCGATTGTACCTGGAAGACATATGGATGAAATTCATCCATTCCTCCAACAGTCAATTAAAAAAAAATCAATTGGACCGCATTTCCATTGGTTTTCAAAGGGAAAAATCGTAAGTTTATATTTCTCCGATAAATTAATAAAATACCAAAAAAATAATAAAATAAAATTATAAACCATTCATATTTTAAAAGCACCCCACGATCATCCCATCCCCAACCTCGAAGACCAAACCCAATACCGACAGAGGTTAGATATGGCAATGAGTCGAGCCGACTCGGGTCCATTGCGCACAAGCTCGGCTCGTCAAACTCATGCTCGAGGGCCGAGGTCGCCCCATAAGCTCACCTTTTAAAAAAAAAATCTCCTTTTTCGATCATAGGATCGACTACTCAATATTTGAATAAGTGAAGTTAAAATTTTACGTGAAAATTTGGTTACAAGTACAATTTTTTTTAAAAAAAAAAGAAAAAACTAAAATATTATTAAGGAAATAATGAAGAATGCATATAACGAAATTAAATATTATCACCTAACTATATGCAATTTCAACATATTTATTTTGTATTCTAAAATGAGCGTCTTGCCAATTTTTTTTACACGTTAAGTTTTTCGAAATATCTTCTTTGAGCCAATTGCTGAAATCGAACGAAACTTGACCACTTGCACTAAGAGTAGATTTCGTAGCTACAGTACTAATGGAGGTGTTAGTAGATCACGAGCAATCACAAAAATAATGAAATATGTGTGTTCGCGGTGTGACTAAAAATCAAGTAAATCAAATGCAATTGCATCCACATGTTCTACAGACTTGAGCATTTGATTATTCAAATGTCCATGTAACTTAGCAGGCATTTCAGTTGAAAACTAAACTTGCATCTGATATCTGATTATATGCATGAAAAATACTAGAAGAAACATGCATCAAATCTTTTATTTTTAATATCTTTGAATAAATTCGATATTTCCCCATCAACTTCTTGAAGATTAGCGTTAGGAGAGGTAACGTTCACACCCAACCATCGTGCATACAATTTATAATTGACGTTAACGTGTTCTCTAAATTGGAATAAGTGATACGAGCATAAAAATTTAAACATTTTGTGATTTTTCTAATAACATGTTTAGTACCTTTCAAATCGTCAAGAATAGGGATGTCGTCAAGATGAAAAAAATAATTATGAAATTGAAATTGTGGAGTCATGTGAGTTGCCATCTAACAAGCCCTCGACATAAGAATTGGGATCCGTTTGTACAAAATAAAATTGAAATGTATGAAGGTGAAATATAATTATAGTAATATAGAAGATATGAATGATGGAATGTAAATATGTAATGGATGAATTATAAAATTGAGATAAAGTGCGAAAATATGAAGAATGAGAAATGCTGTAGATGAAATAAATTGAATTTGAGATTTGAGAGGGAATAATTAGATTGTAGATAATCCAGAGATGTTTGTAGAGAATTGGTGTGAAAAAATGAATTGAAATGAGAAGTATTTATAGAGTCTTAAAAATAAGAAAATGAAATAAAAGAATTGGTGTAATCTTTTATTTTCATTTTTATTTAGTTTTTAATTATCTTAGTGAAAAAATATAAATTTAAAATTTATCCTTTTAAAAATTAAACAAAATATGGTCAAATTGATTTTTTTGAGTTGATTAACGGAGGAATGGACAGTTCCCGTCCATGTCTTCCAGCCACAATCAAGATGGAGGTTTGGGACTATGAGAGGCAAAATGAAAGGCTTGATTATAGTTTGTAACAATTTGAAAGGTTTGAAACCTCATCTGCAATTTCTCCTTTTGAATTATCGTGATTTTTTTTTTACAAATTAAGCCCCTGTTTGTTTTCCATATTTACTTCACTTTCAGAAGAAATAGAGCCATTTTCAAGTTCATCTAGCATGATTTCTTTAACTTACATCTCACATTTGACTTAGAAAACTGTGCAAAACGGTTGAAAAATCCATTTTCATTTTGAAAAAATGTGCAGCAAACACAGGCTAAACGTTAATTATTAGGGCTTAATTTGGAGGGGATTAAAATAATTTTTTTAGTTGATTTTGATAAAAGTTGATGAAATGCGTGGTTGAAAAATTGCAAATCTCGTAAAATATGTGATTAAAATTAATTGTTGATTTCGCCTATTTATAATTTAGACTTTACTCTCTATCAAACAAGAGCTAAAAATTGCAATAAAAATCCTATTAAGTATGTCTCCATAAATCTACACCATCGTAACATATCCAAGAAAACTCCATCGAAAAAATCTTTCCTTTTATCAAATTGATTCTCAATCGAAGATATCTTCTAACCATAATTGTTTGTTCATTTTTCACAATTCTGTGAAGGATTCATCATCCTCCACGATTATTATGTCCAAACTCGTACACTGTTCCCAGGAGATAGTAGAAATTGTAATTTTGTCATCACTTGGAGTTCGAATATACCCAAAGAATGAAAATCAACTGGAAAAAGGCAAAAAAATGTTCTAAAGATAGATTGTCTGATATTGTACAAGGAAAAGATGTTCGTCAACGCGTGTTTTCAGATGACGACCACATTTCGGGGATGCTTGCACTTTAACTCGTGTGTCCAAATAATAACCGTTAGTTTAGATTTGTGACTATTGTTAGTCCAATGTAACCGATTATTTGATTTTGAATCAATTTTTGTTGATACTGGATAGGAGGTTTTTAAGGTCACAACAAATGAAAGAAGGTTCCTACACTATTGCGGATACATCTTCTTTGAAATAAACTAAAAATTACATAATTTCTAATATCTTGTGTTTTGCATCTCATTGGATATTATACTGTCAACTTTTTATTTTGAAAAGAGGCCTGTCGATGGCAGGCCCCCCGCCAACGGCTTGTTGAGGCCGTGCTCGGTAATAGGGTTCAGATGGATAGATCTGGGGCTAAGGCTCGTTTAAAAACTAGCCGCACGAGCTGGACCAATTGAGGCGGAGGCACGTTAATTAGGATGCTTGTAGCTTAAGAATAATAACAAAAACAGAGAACTAGAAAAGAAGATTTGATTACGTGGAACGTAGGAAGAAACGAAAGCAGATCGAGAGAAAGAAAGTTTATCCGAAAAAGCAGTATAGCTGTAGGAGGTTAGAGGGTAATATCAGTCAGTGCGCACAAATGATTGTTGGCCCCAAATGTCTTCATCCCTTTCAATCCACGCCAACATTTTTTTTCACATAATGCTAATTATGAGGTGATTTTCACAAAGAGCAATGAAGATGTGATTTTTCGAAAAAAGAAAAAGATACCTATGAATTTTGTTAATTGACCAACTATAAATTTGTAGCATGTTTGGCAAGAAATTTAAAAAATCGAATAATAATGCTATAATTGTCAAACGACAAAATGTTGAATATACGAGGACAATATGATCATATAACGGAGATTTTAGATAGTTTTTATTATTTAAAAAATAATTATTCAACTATAACGAAAAAGGTTAGTGACTAATTTGTTTCTTTTAAAATGTTAGAAATTATTTATTACTTGAACGTGCAATCAATAGTCCCTCTAGTAAAAAGTTGAATAATGTTGTATAAAATTAGTAGTATTACGTGTCAGTGTAAATGTCAGCATATTATACGTTCTATTAACTAGGTCATAAACTACTATATTTAATTGAATCTATAATTTTATGTCCAACGGTGCTATGGTGATCGAATTTTGTTGACATAATGGGTGATTGACACTCACAATAAGAGGGGGGACTACTTTTTCGGACATTGTGAAAGGATGTCAGCCATATGTCAAAAAAATTCTGACAAAATAGTTTAATTGATTTAAGCCATCGTTGTTATCACCTAGACTAAATTGATGCTAAGTAAAATTATTCGCTGCGTTGACAATGTGCTACGTTCAAATTAATTGAATGATTAGTTGGTTAAGGGAAATGATGATGAAAGGACGGTGAATTGGTTTGTAAGCAAAAGAATTGTGTGAGTGGAGCTTTTCTTTTCTTTGCTTTTCAAATCAATAACAACCAAACCAAACCTAGGCATCATCGATTATCTGTCACCTTTAATTACTATTTGTGTGGCGCAGGCGCACTATAATGGCAACTATCTTTTTAATTTTGAGCTGTACGCTGTCCCTTAATGCACGCATGTCCCTTAGAAAATAAAATGGAAAACAGCACTTTTATTTTATTTTATTTAATAATAATCGTCATCCTTTCATTCAAAATAATGAAAAAGAAAAAACCAAGTCATACGAGCATGTAATCGATAATTAGCTAATTTTGGAATCTGAACAATAGAAAATGAGGTGGGAAACCCAGCACGAACCAAAACACTGGGAGAGATGCAATGGGAAATCGGGACAAGAGCGAGGATGGGAGCATGTCGACTATACACTTGTTATAAAATTAAATGATAAATGATCATTTCGCTAAAATTTGAAAATGGGGATCGAACTTGCTACATTTCTCATAAGTTGGGCTGTGGAGGTAATTTTTTTTTCTAAAAAGTAAACAAAATATAAGTGAAAACTTGAGGGGTGCAAAATACATTATTTTGCCAGCGGATCATCATTATTTAACTTGATTACTAAGAAATTTATCCATGAAATCGTTTACAACCTTCGGATTTAACCTGTTAATCATTTTAATGTTAAAAACTTGTTTTCAACGGTTGTCATCAACGAAATCATGAAAATCAGTAGGACCCACCTAACCACAGGGAAGAACAGGCTTTTGCATTTGGTAGTCACAACTTCCATCCCTTGTGTTACAACTGACGCCAACTTTATTGAGTTAATTGTTCCAATTGTCACGGAACTTAGATCCAAATTTTTTATTGATCATTGAAATTTAAAATATCAAATTTTGGTTATTAAACTTAGATCCATATTTTCAATTGTTCACCAAAATTTAAAATATTGAATTTTGACAACCGAACTTTAAAAATTTACTCACTGAAAACTTGACATTTTTCAAAATTCAATATTTATACTAGTGAGTAATACACAATATTTTTTAAAGTTCAATAGTCAAAATTCAATATTTTAAATATAGCAGGTAATCAAAGACATGAACTTAGGTTCAGTGATCAAAACTCGACATTTTAAACTTTAATATTAAATCAAAGATATGTAACTAACTTCAGTGACCATTGGAACAATTAATTCAACTTTGTTCAGAAGTAGCCACCTATCCTTTTTACTCGTCTACGGCTCCATACCGTACAAAACTCGTCTTTTTCCTTTAAACCCACTTTATACGTGCATATAATCTTCCTATATAAACCGTCCCACCCATTCCGCTCTCAACAAACCCCCCTCGCTCATAACGTTTTAGTGAAAAGTTGCATTACTTTTAGTGCGACAATGGATACAAAACGGGCGATATTAATGGCTTTTATCTGCATTGTCGTCGCCGGAGTCGGCGGTCAATCTACCGGATCACCGCCAAGTCCAACTACACAGGCGCCGCCAGCCCCAACTACACAGGCACCGCCAAGTCCAACTACACAGGCGCCACCGGCTCCAACTACACAGGCGCCGCCAAGTCCAACTACACAGGCGCCTCCAGCTCCAACTACACAGGCGCCGCCAAGTCCAACTACACAGGCGCCGCCAAGTCCAACAACACAAGCACCACCAAGTCCAACCCCTGCCTCCACACCACCACCAGTAGCTACTACACCTCCACCCACGTCCTCTCCACCCCCGGCGGTTACATCTCCGCCTCCAGTTACCGCTCCTCCCACTCCACCTGCTTCACCTCCACCAGTTGCTACTCCACCTCCATCGAGTCCGCCGCCCCCTGCTAGTCCTCCACCACCTGCTGCTCCCACACCTGCACCACTAGCTTCTCCGCCAGCTACGGCACCAGTTGCGACTCCAACCACATCTCCTGCGCTATCTCCGTCTTTGACGAGTCCTGCGAATCCATTGAACGGATCTCCGGCCCCGAGTATCCTGGCTCTTTCTCCTGCTCCAATATCAGCCACTGATCAGGTACACGCCCTCACTCACAACTATATTACTCACGCCATGTATTCCAATCACAACTTGCGCCGATCGTGCACTGTGCGGCACTTTGCATTCTCGTAAATCATGGAACTAATGTACCTAGATTTAGTCCAGTTCTACTAGAGATGTTACTGTTCTTGTTGAGGTGCGTGTCGTTCAAGGTTCACGTTCTGATGTGTCCCTTGTGGGTTCTTTTTTCATTAGAAGATAAAATTAAAAATGCTCAGAAAACATTTTTAAATTTGCCCCTGTTTGAGCTTATTTTTTTGGATATATACTTAACTAAAACTAATACTTAAATCAAATTATTCTGCTTCTTTTATATTTAAGCAGAGTGGAGCAGATTCGACATTGCAGAAGATTAGTGGGAGCTTTGTCTTCGGAAGTGCTTTGGTCTACTTGCTACTTTAGATCTGTTTTTCTCTCCATATTCACATATATATTGCTGTCTTATTATTATTAGTCCCTATTGTTATGGACGTTTTTACTTGTACTTGATGATGATACATTGATTTTGATTCTTTTGTTGGGGCTTTTGTATTGAGAAGAGTTATTTTGAATGAGATTATCTTTAGCTTATGCCATTTTCACCCCGGAATTCTGTGTCAATATTGTTTTTGTACGGATAAACAATAGTTTAAGAAATCATTGGGGCTTGGAAAAAAATTGCATCATAGGTCTCATTTATTGTACTAGTGACATATTGGTCCTGAGTATTAAAAAAAGAACAAATCAATCTCTAACTTTATCCCCTGTTTAGTGGGGATTAAAAATTCAATTTTCAGATTTTTTTTAATTATAAAATTTGATAAAATGTGTGATTAAAAATTTGTGAGCACCATGAAATATGAGATTGAAATTAATTGTTAACTTTGATTTAAATTAAAATTTTGATTCTAACCAAACATGAACTTAATTATACTAGAACAATGTATTAAAAAGGAACAAATTGAACTCTTAACATTTACTAGAACAATTTATCCATGGATACGCCTCGCAAATATATGTTGAATAATCATCCGACCCTTATATATAAAAGTTAAAAAGAGATATTTTCACAATGTTTAGACGATTTGATCAAGTTGACGTGACCACCAACTTATTAGAGCACCAACTTATTAGAGCATCTGTAACGATGGTATAAAATTAGGTATAAATTAAATCTTCAAAATTATTTTTGCATCATCATTTACATTTCAGTGCATCAAAATTCAAATTTTACTCTAATGAAAAATTTAAATTAACTTTTTGTCTCTTGTGGATCTAAAATAAAATTTGAAAAAAAAAAAAAAGTTCCTACCAAAAAATGCAATTTATATTTCCTTTGCATCTTTTCATTGAAATTTTTTTTGACCATTTTAAAGATCTAAATCACAATTTAAATCTAGTTTACACAACGATTGAAGACGCTCTTAGCAGTTTAATAAATAAAGATGCAAGTATTACAATAGTTTGGGATCACTTGAAGTACTTATCCAACTTCAATTATTTAATTATGGGCAAATGCACTGCTTCATTTTATTATTATTATTATTATTATTTTATTTTTATTTTTAGCTATATGAAGATGGATTATTAGTAAATAAAAATTTAAACTATACTATTTATTAATCATCTAGAAAGGAAAATAGTGGACAATTAATTTTAGAGGGTTGCTGCATGTACAACAGTTTTGACAGCCCTCTCACGTATAGGGATGGGGCCCACGATTATTTTAATCGCAAGACCCACTTTTGTGAGAGGGCTGTGAAAATTTACAGCATATAAATGTTGTACAAATGGCATTTCTCTTAATTTTATTAACTTGTATTATAATGGCAATATTTGACAATTAGTGCTTAATCTAAAATAAAAAACCAATTATATTTTATTTGTTAAAAATAGGTTAAGAGGTCATCAAAGTCCCTGCTTGTCACCCATTATTTGAGAAATTAAAAGAGTTTTGAATAAAATATTTTAGAGATTGTATGGTTAAAAAGTAAATAAATTTTATTAGTTTGTATGTAAAATATTTTATTGTGTGAATGTGTGGTGAAAAATGATATTGTAGCAAACAATTTAAAAATTTAAAGAGTGACAAATAGGCACTCAAATTAGAACTCTACCCAGATAATATTTTTATATCAATTTTACTACATTTACATCAAGTTTTGACATTATTGTGAGATGACAATTTTTTATACATTGATTTTAATAATACTTTGAACAAAAAATAACACATTTTGACACGCTAGTCAAAATTGAACATGCATTGCACGTTATACTATGCTAAATTATATTTGTTGGAGGATTTGATAAATCTCGAACGAGTTAAATAAAATATAATTTAGCATAGAAATTCAAGAGAACAAAATTGTACTTAAATTGCACTCTCAAAACTCAATTTCTATGAGTCAAATTTTTTGTAATGATAAAATAATATAAATGAGTAATATTTTTATATTACATTTGATACATACAACTTAATTGTTAATACATAAATTTGAACATTCATTAAAATTTTCAAATACATGAATATTAATAAATTCATCTATAATAACTTTGAATTCATGTAAATCAAGATTCATCGAGTGAAAATTCTAATGTTAATGTTAATTAATTGAGAATGAATAACACAAATTTCATAAATGACAATAATTTTGTAGTATTTATTACATATCGAAAAATAAAAAGTAACATATTATTTAAATAATTGAATCGCAGCGATATTAAAATCGTCTAAAAAATAATTATCTCTTGATGTGATATTTTAATATATTATAGATTATAGAGATAGATTTTGAAATATCAAATTTAATGTACACAAAGAGTGTGCGTGTAGTTTAATTCTTTTTATATAAGATATGACTTGCAGCTCTTTTTTCTTACATGTATTTCCATTTCTAAGAAAGAGAGAGAGATTATTAACCCTTATTTTCCTTCTCCTGTAATCCCTTGAGTCTTGACTATGGACGGTTATATTCATGACATTTTTTTTCATAATACACTATAATTATATTAAAGATTTTTAGTCATTATTTGATCCTCATTATTTTTAAAATACATTTCTCTTTATTTTATTTTTAACCATACATTTTTCAATAAAATAATATTACACGCAAATTCAAATTTTTTTTTATTTTTTAACTGCATATTCTCCATTAAAATACTCTTTATTTATTTTTATATTTATTCCTCTAGCTTTTTCCTTTTTTCCATATTTTTATCTTTAATATTTCGTTAACTTAGCAAACATTGTCCTTAATCATGTTCTTCGTTTAAAAATACAGTTAACATGCTTTAAAACGAAGCATAAGACAAAAGGGCTTAGTTTGAGGTGACATGGTATAGGCATTGGATGGGTGCAGGGACGGATCCAGGATTAAATCCAAAATCGGGCTATAAAATTTCAAATCAAGCTACTACATGGAAAAAAAAATTTTACACATAAAAAATTAATTTTTTACCAAAAAAATAAAAAACATCTTAAAAAAAATCCTCTTGGACCTTGGGAGGGGGGGGCTACAGCCCAGCCCTCCTAAATCCATCTCTGGATGGGTGGCAATGGTGGTCGACCTTTGGGGCGATAGTTTTGGTTTTGGGGTAAGGGAATGGAGCGAGGGGGGGACGCGGGGGGCGGGGGTGTGTTGAGGAAGGAGATGGGTGGTTGGTTTTGGTTTTGGTTTTTTCATTTAATTATTATAATTGCGTTTTTGGTGATAAAGTGTAAAGTTATCAATTTAGCATTTTAAAAATTGATCAACATATGTCAAAGTTCACTATTCTAATCAACTAAGGCCATGTTTGATAGCAACTCTTTTCCATGAAACTAGGAAATGCAATTCCATTTTTCATATTTGCGGCTGTTTGATAGGGAAAATTTTCTTGGCAATTAGTTTTTCATTTTCTTCCGACATGTGACATTTTTCCTTGTTTTTAATGAATTGGTTTTCTTACCGTTTTGGTGGTTTTTGGTTTTCTACCTTTTTTTGTGGCAATGGGAACGATTGTAAAAGATAATATTCCTTAAATTGACAATTTTTATGTAAAATAAAGCCAAACGAACATCAAAATGCAGATTTTTTGGATTTGGTTTTCTTTCTCTCTTCTTTATTTTATTTATTTATTTTACAGTGGAAACAAATTTCATGACCAATTGTAAAAGTGAATATCTTTTAAATTGACAATTTTCATAAAACACAAAGCCAAACGAATATCAAAATATACATTTATTTTAATATTTTTCACGTGAAAAATTATACCAATCGAACACAATAATTGACAATTCCCAGTAAAATAATTTCTAGGCAATTCAATTCCCTAAAATTCGTTTTATTTCCACCTAAATTCCTTATTTACAATCAAATGGACCCTAATGATAAAATGGATGGAAACATCCATATGTCCTTCCAATTGGACTATTTTAAATGTTTGGGGCTATGAGCATGTAGTACAAACTAAACCCTTGTTTGAATCTTATTCTTTTAAAAAAATTATTTTTTCAAATTTCATTTTCAACCACACATTTTTCAATAAAATAATATTACACGCAAACTTAAAATTTTTCCTTAAATTTTAACTACATATTCTCCATCAATCACTATTTGAAAATGAATTCATTCCCACAAAATGAGGCTCAAACAAGGGTTAAATGTTCAAGCAAAATCAGTGAAAAAGAAAGGCTTTGGACCGTGCTTGCAACTTTCCCTAAAAAATATTGAAGGTGTGTTGTGATTTCTACTATGGCGCAAACTTCCACCATGTGACCATATATTACCGTTGTGATCTTGGAACGATCATTTAAGCCCTTGTTTGAGCTACATTATTTCATAAGAATGTATTTTATAATAGTATATCAATAAAAAAATGTGTGGTTAAAAAATAAGGAAAGTTTTGAATTTGCGTGTAATGTTATTTTATTGAAAAATGTGTCGTTGAAAAAATATCAAATCACTGTTTCAATTTTATTATTATTATTATTATTATTATTTTTTTTTTTTGAAAAAATGTGACTCAAAAAATTCCTAATAAAAATGATTGTGAAATCAGACTCATTCTTATCGCATAGTTGCGATCAATTTACATAGCATGAGTTAATGTGAGATGTGACAATTAATTGTGAGTCTGTCTACTGCTATAACGTAGAGTTACGACATATTTATGTGACCAGTGTTTTATGTATACATAAATGGTTGTGTAATGTGACCATTGTGACATTTAGTGGGATGTTTAGCAACATATAATTTTGTTTCACACGAATTGTATCCTTTCTATATTGCATAGATGTGACCACAAATTTATCATCATTTAACCGTGTAAATAAAAAGATAATGATTGATTTTTTTTTTAATATTGATGCTACCAAAAATCATACCTGATAGATCTCGAACTGAAGGTTTGAGCTTCTAGCTTGGATGAACACGAATTGTCTTCTGATACCTAAAACAAAAAAGCAACGAAGTGTGTTCTCGTCATCCGTCTAATACTTAAGTCAGACAGGGAATTTAGTGTATAAAGTTATGAATTGGAAGTAATAAAAAACGTACCTGAATAATGAGTCTTGGCCACGTATTTATAGATGTTGGTGATAGAGTCATAGAACGATTTAGCTACATGTAGTCCTTTTCTTCGTTGGGCAAGGTGTTTGAGTTTCATTCAAAGTATCTCATTTGAATTTGAATCACACAGGAAATGAGTTAAATCGTTATGATGAGGATCCCCAGGAACTTCAGTTGGAATATGACACTTATTTACTTTAAGTCACGTTGTTGGACATACAGCCCGATCAAAATATAAGGCCCGAGTGGTCCGACCTCATAGGTTGGTGACATGTGAGGGGTTGAGATCAGGCTACATAGGTCGAGTTCGGGAACCAAAACTCTGAGTCATCAAATACAAACTGACTCTACAATTTATCCTCATGCTATATCTCTCTAAAGAAAAAAACATATATTTAAATTATCAGAGCAATATCAAAAATATTTCCAAAAAAAATTATGAACGAAATTTTGAATTAATTAAATTCCTAAACATCTTATTTGAGTTTTTATTTTAATCACTTAATTTGTCATAATTGAAAGTTAAATATCCAATAGTTTGATTGCACCCCAATTCCATTAAAAATCCAATTTCCACCTTTTTTTTTTTGTTCCTTTTATGTTTGATAGGCAAAATTTGGAATGGAATTGGTTCTCTCTTTTTCTTCATATGGTCACATTTTCATGGTTTTTGGGGAATTTCTTGTCCCACGGCTTTGGTGGGAAATGGTTTTCCCCCTTTTTTTTTGTTTGTTTTTTTGTTTTAATTTTTGGCAATGGGAATTTTTTTTAGGAACAATTGTAAAAGAAAATATCCCTTAAATTAACAATTTTCACGCAAAACAAAGTTAAACGAACACCAAAAGATAAATGATTTTCTTGAATTTTTTGGCAATGAAAACACACTTCATCCTTAATACCAGTAAATTCTATTCATTTAATTGACAATTTTCATTTAAAACAAAGTCAAACAAACAAAAAAGACTTTTATTTCGACATTTTTCACGTGAAAAATTATATTAATCAAATATAATAATTTACTATTCTTAAGAAAATAATTTTTAGACAATTTAATTCATCAAAATTCATTTTTTTTCAGTTAAATTCTATTTTCGCAATCAAACGGACCCTTAGTATAATTTTCAATTACTTGATTGAGGTCCATGTAATCGTGTAAAGCCCAATTAAAAGGCATGCTTACCCAACAATGACCCATATCTCATCTCATAGGAGAGGGAGACGGTCGGCTAAGGTTTTCTTCATCGGTATTACGCTATAGATTTGGGGAGAGGCAAAAAGGGAGACATATTCGTTTGCACCAATTTATCTTGTGTTGCAGTGATTTCTACTCAGCTTCTTCATCTACATAATTCGAAGGTAATCGGAATTATTTTATTTTATTTTATTTATTTGTTTATTAGAGAATGGGCTTTATATGTTGAAATCGCACTTGATCTGATTGTTGTGAATGATTTAATTTCAACTCAACTCCTTATAATTTAATACTTGTATAGTGTCTTGATGATAATCTTTCTCTAGCAACAGTGATTTTTCGACAACTTTTCTCTTTAATTTTTTATGCGGTTGTTTATGATTTTCTCCTTGCGTTAAAGAAATAGATGCCCCTCAAGTGCAATAGGTGAAATACCTAGGAACAAGATCCAGTGGGGTATCCTCCAAATCGCAAACCTCAACTTTGCAATTATATGATGTAATGGTTATTTTTAATTTTTCAGATGTATAGCAAATTTTTTATTTTTATTTTATTTTTTACTTTGCAATTATCTGATGTAATGGTTATTTTTAATTTTTCAGATGTATAGCAATTTTTTGATTTTTTTTCTCAGATTTATCCAAACCTAAATTCTGTATAAATTTCAGAACGTTATACATGAACGTTGAAACTGAAAATTTGTTTGCTGTGAGAAGAGGAGGATTTAATTTGGAGCCTATTAGCGAGGAAAAACCAAGCTGGTCCCAACCTGAGCTCAAAATTAAGACAAAAAATTAGCAATCCTACAGTTCTACAACAATAGAGAATATATACAGCTTTCACGTTGACACTGCATGACAACATATTTGCATTTGTACGGATATTTTGAACTTTTAACAGATGCAGATTAGTTTAATGGTCATGGTCATTAACCAATAGGAAATGGAAATATTAACCAAGGATATTATTTGTTGGCTGAATGCTTGTCCCTTTTAGATTTTTTTTGCTATTAGTTTGAAACTGGACGTGTCAGTATGATAAATTCGATACTCTTGTTAGTAGTGATGTTTCATTTGGAAACCTTTTAGAGTCCGAGTTTTTACCTACTTATTTGAAACCACGTCTGGTTATCTATTTTTCGTGCTCTCTTTTGTGAGAGCTTTATTGTTGCTTTGAACTTTTTCTTTGGAAAAATTCATTTTGGCTGAATTTCTCATTAACTTCAGAAGTTGGCAAACATGGTATTGTATCCATGAAATTTTGCTTAGTGTTTACAAGTAAATCTCATATTTTGTATTTCCTTGGTTATAGTATATTATGGGCTTTTTTTTTTTTTTTTGGGTCTTGAGTTTTAACCTCCTCTAGTATTTGATTATATAGCTCTGTCCCTGTCTCCCTGATGGTTGGTAAGAACCTTCTTTTTTCCGGTTCTTCAAAATACTGGATAAGCTCTTCTTCCCCCCTCCCCAAGCTTAGGATATAACAATATGGCTTCTTCTCCTTATTAACTGCAAATTCGCAATGGCTGATTTTTTGAACCAATGTCTTTCATATTTTTCAAAATTTTGGTGATTTTGTTTTCTTAATATGGTAAAATTGATCTCTTTCTGCTTCTTCCAAGTTGTTGCTGTTTGAGTTATAAATAATATTTTACAATTTATTAATTTTTTCAAATTAAGTGAAATAAAATAGCTGCTTTTTAAACACCAACACTGGGTCACTGTTTCATAAAGCAGCAGCAGATCTTTTAACAAGGCCTCGCTGTTTATATTGACCTCCTAGTAATTGATATTCCTAAAATACCATCTTCCTCACCATTACCGCCAGTACTTCAGATCTAATTAAGTATTAACTCAGAAAGCGGAATTTTCAGGCCCCAGGTAATGCCATCTGCTGTGGTTAAGTGCCTGGCAGAGCAGGATAATATTCACTATCAAGATTTGAAGGAAATATGACAAAACGTTAGAAAAAGGTTTTCACCCTGATAAAGAATCCTGAAACTTCATGTGATATATTAAACATGAACGGTATTTTTGATGCTGCAGATTGTATGGGCCTCTTAGTGTGTCTTTATATGTTTTAATAAAGTCGAAATCAATCACAGAACCATGAACAAGATTATCCCACCTCCTTGCTACAGAAACTCTGTACTTGTTTTCCACAGTCAGGGTGTCTTGTGGACTTCTTATATGGAGTTTCCGGAGCTCAGAGAAGGGGGGACACGGTGTGGGGATTGGGATTGGGGTAGGAGGTACAACCATCTTCTGTAGTGAAGAAGCTAAAGGCACAGTAGTAGTGGAAAATCTTTTCTCTAAAGGGGTTAAATTGAATGTTTTCACCACACAATTTAAAGGAAGGCCTTATTCCAAGGACAGTGGAAAAGGGCCTTATTCCAAAATTTTGCCCACACTTCTGATGAACCACTTCTGTTGTATTGCTTTAACAGAAATTTTCAAAGAATTATTATATTCTGCTTTCTAAAATATGTTCTGGTGGATTTATTGTGTTCTTACTTTTTATTTTTTTAGGGTCCCAAAGGCATCTGGTTCTCCACCAGTGCCGGTTATGCATTCTCCACCTCGTCCTGTGACCGTTAAGGATCAGCAGGATTGGAAGATTCCACCATGTATTTCAAACTGGAAGAACCCTAAGGGGTATACAATACCTCTTGACAAACGTCTGGCTGCCGATGGTCGGGGGCTTCAGGATGTTCAAATTAATGACAATTTTGCTAAATTGTCAGAGGCCTTGTATGTTGCCGAGCAGAAGGCAAGAGAGGCTGTTGCAATGAGGTCAAAGGTTCAGAAAGAGATGATGATGAAAGAGAAGGAGAAGAAAGAGATGGAGCTGCGGGAGTTGGCCAGGAAGGCGAGATCAGAGAGAACTGGTGTTGCTCCTGCTGCTGCAGCGCAAATGCCTACTGAGAGGGGTGCGATCAACAGTGATGAGATGAGTGTTGATTATGAGCGTGTGAGAGATGCCCCCAAGGAGACAAAGGAGGAAAGGGAGGAGAGGTTGCAGAGGGAGAAAATCCGTGAGGAGAGGCGTCGTGAGAGGGAAAGGGAGAGAAGGCTGGAGGCGAAAGATGCTGCAATGGGGAAGAAGAGCAAAATTACTAGGGATAGAGATCGTGATATCAGTGAGAAAGTCGCTCTTGGAATGGCCTCCGCTGGAGCTGGGAGAGGGGGTGAAGTTATGTATGACCAGAGATTGTTCAACCAGGAGAAAGGGATGGACTCTGGTTTTGCCACCGATGATGCTTACAACTTATACGATAAGGGCCTATTTACTGCTCAATCTACTATGAATACTCTGTACAGACCAAAGAAGGATGCAGATGACGAGATGTATGGAGGTGCGGATGAACAGCTGGACAAGTTAATGAAAACTGATCGTTTTAAGCCTGACAAGGCATTTACAGGAACATCTGAAAGAACTGGCCAAAGAGATAGGCCAGTTGAGTTTGAAAGAGAGGCTGAAGAAGCTGATCCGTTTGGTTTGGATCAGTTTTTGACGGAGGTGAAGAAAGGGAAGAAGGCCATGGAGAAAGTTGGTACTGGAGGAACCCTGAAGGCTGGTGCGGGCTCGATGCGTGATGGTTTTGAAACATCTGGTAGATCACGCATTAATTTTGAGAAGGGCCGGTAAATGTGTTGAGAATTGGCAGAAGAAAGGTCCTTTGTTGGTTCTGCCGGTGTCATTTTAGTCCCATGTTATGGCTACTGTTTCCAGTGTATGATGTGTTGTGTTAGCTTGGATTTTATTCTCATATTAGCTGTCTTAAAATTCTGTGATCTCTTAATATAATTGCGCTACTTGGGGTTCATGTTCAATTTGTGGAGAAGATGGTAGACAGACCGTACATTCTGCTTTGCTGTTCCTCATGTTTTGATATCAGTGTCTTATTAGCATTTCTTTAATTACTGCTCGAAGTCTGAATAAGGTCATTTATCAATTTTGTGTATATGTTGGAATGTTCAGCTGTGTTTTGCCCCGTAGTTTCTGTTGCAGTCTGAACATTAGGGGGTCCCTGATTTAAAAGCCAGATAATTATCTTACTTGATATGCTATGGCCATGCATCCTTATTTGAGACAGACTGTAATGCTTGTTCTTTCAAGGATGTACTAAACCAGATCCAGGCGGTGTGTTCTGAGTTCGGGTTAGTTTGTTTTTTTAAAAGAAAAGTGCTATTGGTTCTCATTTATCAGAACAGTAAATAAACCGGTTTAGAAGATGCACAAAAAACTCGGGCCAAACAGGACTGCGTGTGGCATTTCTCCGTGGGAAAATTTCGCATATGCATCATTGTATTAAAATATTTTATAATTTACTCTATAACATTAATAAAATCAAAAAATACTGCAAGCTATATAATTTTATCTTAACATATACTACCTTCTAAAAATAATACCATCCAATCATTTTGTAACTGATCAATATGAATTCGACCTACTTTCACCTGTATCATTAATACCATTTCCTAAATGGAAGAAGAAATTCAAAAAACTAATCATAGGGTATCACATCAATGTCATTTGTTGAGTACTCACGATAGCATATGTTTCCTCTACATCCCATATCTCGGCGATAGTGGAACGCTTTTTTCAGATTAAAAGTTAGAAATTTGAAGGTACATGTCCCCATCTAAATTGGAGTTTCAATTAGATATACCATGTATTGGGGATGCCCACTTGGATTGTATGAAATGGCATGGAATAAACTTCTGAGTTAGATCCGTGAATGATCGATTCGACAACTAGGTTTTTGCCTTTCTAGGTTGGCAATTTCGAAAAGAGAAGGTCTGGACGGGTGATTTGGTTGCAATAAGAAATAACACCATTTTAGGGATTGAGGGTTAAATTAGATTCATGAATGATCGATTCGGCAGTTAGGTTTTGATTTTCTAGGTGGGCAATTTTGACGAGAGACGGTTTGGGCGGATGAATTGGTTGCAATAAGAAATAACGCCATTTTAGGGATTGAGGGTTAATTTAATCAGGTAAACGATGTGTTTAATTCCCTTAATTTAAGAGCACGTTTGTTGGAGTAAGTTTAGATACGTACATGAATATTCTGTTTGATTTGGTTATCTTTTCACATTTCTATTTTTACTTCGAAAAAACAGTATTTCTGGTTAAAAAAATGTTGAATAGTATATTCTAAATATTTATTAAAAGGTAGGCGCCTGGTAGAATTTCTACTTTTTTCATTGTCCAGTGGAGTCAATTATAATTAGGGAAAAATTCATATATAATTTCAAAATAAAGAAAAAATGTTTAAAATTTCAACAATCAGATTTTATTTATAAAATAATTAATCGAGCATATATTTTATTAATTAAATATAATCAGGTTGCAATTCTATACAATTTGGTCGTAAGTTATCAAATTAATTTGTTATGAATTATTTATCGATCACAATAAAAAAAATTATAGGTTACAAATTATATCAAGATTACAAATCAAAAATTTTATATGTCAATTTATTCATCGATCACAAATTTATCAAACTAATATGTTACATATTATTCATTAGTCACAAATTATAAATTTTATAAGTCACAACTTATTTTATGATTACAAAATATCTAATTCATGTTATTTGTTAGACACAAATTATCTATTTAATTGATCACACGTTATCCAATTTATTGATAACAATAAATCAAATAATTTGTGACCACCGTCGTCGTTGCCCCAAACACCTTAGAACCACACTGCCACCATCAACACAACCTCACCAGTATTGTAATTTATGACCACCACCACCACCATTACAACTTTATTAGAATCGTCACTTCACCAACATAACTAGCGTTGCCACCACCAGCTCACCACCAACAAATTAGATCCATAGTCGCCATCATCTCATCGTCGTTGTCGTCGCAACACTATCACTGCCATCATCACCACACAAGTACGATTTTCCACCAACACTCCTTCACAGACCTACCAACAAGAAACCATCATGGTCTCGACAAACTGACACGGAATCCATTTGCAAAACCACCACGATCTCATAACAAACCACCATTCTTCAACGCGATTGCTAATAACGATTCTAGCATATCTTCTTCGCCCAGCACCGTCACCGCTTTCGTACAGTGCTCGCGTCGATGATCTGCACCCAACTCCACTGTCGCTGCTATGCCATTGTGTGTTGTGGTTGCCGGCTGTGTAAAGTGGTCGCTTGATAATGAATAGGGATGTGTGTGGTGGATAGAGAGAGATGGGGGAATGAATTTTGGGTATGTGAATGAAATTTGGTTGAGATATATGGGTGGGTAGATTAATTTGATTTGATAATTTTAATATTAATATTTAAAAAATGAAAAACAAAAGATTTGATTTGTGAATAGTGAAACCTCTTTCCTGTTTTTAGAATACTACTAATCTTTAAAAATAAGGCGGGATGTAATTTCCACTTTTAATTATCCATGGATAGAATGTTAATGTTATAGCTTTTATTTTCCTTTTACTGAGTTTGATTTGGTCAGGGCTTGACTGGAAGTGATAAATCTTATGCTTTGGGTAAATTAGGTGGTAGATAGTTGGGCATTGTTGGTCGTTGTCTCACTGTTGTGAACAAATGTCGGTTATTTGTCAACCAACATGCTTCATTTTAAAGGTTAGGGAGTAAAAATGTTTTTTGAGCAAATGTTGGAGACCCTAACTTTAACTTTTCCTATGCTTTTGTTTTCATATTGTAGTAATTTAATTCATATTTTAATTAAAGTATAAATTGATCTACATTTACAAAATATAAAAGGGTTATCGTTAAGGTAGACATTGGTTTTCATTAGACATAACAAGGCGGAGTGCGGCAATAGAGAACTTTTTGACAGAAGGTGATTGGTGAGAGATGAGTTGCGATTTTACTTAGGTAGAGAGAGATTTTGGGTTGAGAGTTTATTAAACAATCCTGCTGCAAGAACATGTTCGATGACTGAATTTTAAACAGCAAGATACGTGTTATGTTTTCATTTGATAGGTAGAAAAAAAGACAATAACACTTGTCATCAAACCCTGTCAATTTCCTTTGTTTGAGTAGTTTTATTCTTTATTAAAAGTTGGTGATGGTTAGGAAATATGGGTTGTCAGTTGAATTCGCTCTATTTGGAGGATATTGGCCTCTTTATATATAGACTTTACTTGCGTGCATTAGGACATGGCATTGTGCCAACTTGAAGAGTCTATCGTCTAGCTTAGACGAACGAGCTAACTATCCTTTAAGGTACCTTCATATTACCTCTTCACTCCTCAGCCAACCTTATGACATTGACCACTCATCACAGGGTACTATTAAGCTAGCAACATTATGTCGCCCGCAACTCAATTGTATTATTGCTTGCGAGAATGCCCCAAGGCTATTGGTTCGATACAGACGTCATCACATGCTAGCTTGCCAAATGTCTACTAATTGTCAATATTTCGCATCATCGTGCTCTGATTGCATGCACTTCAAGAAATGTGACAAATTTCATACAATGATGTAGAAGGTCATACATAATCTCAGGTCAGATAAACATGGGGAAATCTCATTAGGACATCTGATTTTGACATTTGAATAGATGCTATTGGCACGCCCATACCTTCTATTTTTTTTATTTTTTTTTATTTTGCGTTTTCCTATTAGTTTTCAAAGGAAGAAATAGAGGATAAAATGAGTTTAAATGGGGGAAGAAATAGGAAAAATGGCGAGAATTACCTTCGATTAGTAGAGAAATTGGATGAAAATGACATTTTCTACAATCAAATGTGTAATTAAGGGTAAAAATGCAAAAAAAAAAAAAAAAAAGGTAAGTGATGCTACAAAAAATCGTACCTGTTGATTTTTCGAGCTTGAAGACTTTGGATGAACACGGTCGTAGTCATTCGGTACCTGAAATAAAGGCAACGAGGTGTATTCTCTTCGCCCTTCCGATGCTTAAGTCAGATAGAGAATTATGTGTGTCAGGCTATAAATTGGAGAATAATGAAAACGTACCTGAATAATGTCCAAGATTGGCATTTATAGAGACAAGTAGTATACTCCTAGTAGGATTATGCCAGTTGGACGTATTTATCCAATAGAGTCCTGTTTGGGAAGAATGTCTTATTCATAATAGAATTTTATGATGAATGATATCATAGTTGGCATAGAGTCCTTGGAGGGTAGGACTTCCCGTGAATTCGAGAGATTAAGGATTCATCTTGAATAATGTGATCGAGCAAGAGCACTCGAGGACTCAGTCGAGTAAAGGTTGGGAAAGCACAACCGTAGTCCTCGAGTAATACATCTCGATGACTTCCAAATCCCGAGGACTATATTACCAAGAAGAGAAATCCAGGCATGTGAGAGTTCTCGATGTATAGAAAATCCTCGAGGAATGCATTATCCTCAGGTCTTAGAATGGGCCGTATCACTGGCCCTCGTGCACTCCTTCATAGGGATCGTGCTCGATGAAGGGGTGTAATTGACCCAACAGTCCTCGTCGAGGTATGTGCAAGGACGAAATTATTGGGAGGTGATTTGACCGTTGCAGGGAGTGTCCAGATGCGCGACATGTGTTATGTCTTGAACGGCTAAAGATGGTGATCTTTGGCCTTCCGTATTTTGCTCCTATAAATACAGTAGTTTACCTTTTATTTTTTACTTTTTACCAACTGTAAACAAGCTCTATATAAGGTCGTGCTCGAGCGAAACACTTGAGGAACTTCTCCGGTATCACAAAGGTAAGGTTCGAGACTTTTAACCTATTTCATAAGTTAGGACTTTGGTTCATTAAGTAATGTCGAGTAGTGAGGGAGGTGACCGATCCAGTAGTTCGAGTAGTAGTGAGGATGTAGGTACCTCGATTGAACCCACGGCTATTTTCCTAAAGGCAACACCTGTGGCTCAGGTTAATATGATCTTCGAGTACCCCGATGAACCTTGTAAGTTAAAAGAGCATTTAGCTATTGCTGCAGCTAGGAAGTACGGCCTTATGCCTATCTGCGACGTTAGATTCCCTGGCCTTGATGATAGAATTGTACGAGCCCGACGAGGGGAGTTTGTTAGAGGGATGGCAACGGTTCGATTTTGGTTCGGTTCGGCCAAAACCATCACTGAATCGTCAAAATTTTTGCCATATCATAACCGCACCATAACCATGTAAATCGGTTCGGTTCGGTTAATAATCACGAAAATAAATTATTTTTTATAGGTACATCTGTCAAATTGATATAAAACAATTTATGAAAAGAGAGTCAATGAAAACAAAAATGCAATATTCCAAACGAAAATGAAAACATTATCTCAAATTTCAATTGCAAAATACAAATTTAACAAACAATATTATGAATATAACAATACTAAATTTTTCTTTCACTCTTGATTCTTGTGCATTGTAGTTACTTTATTCATTCTCAATAATTCAAAAACTTCAATCCTAACTCATATTCAATCTTGATTCTTCCCCACAACTCTTACTAGCATAG
>NW_019231751.1:183795-193985 GCF_002742605.1 Olea europaea var. sylvestris
AAGGCTTTGAAGTGCTCGCTCGGGGCAAGGCTTTGAAGTGCTCGCTCGGGACAAGGCTTTGAAGTGCTTGCTTTGAAGTGCTCGCTCGAGGTAAGACTTTGATGTGCTCGCTCGGGACAAGGCTTTGAGGTGCTTACGGGGCAAGGCTTTGAAGTGCTTGCGAGGCAAGGATTTGAGGTGCTTGCGCGGGGTAAGGCTTTGAGGCATAGTTATCATATCTTCAGAATTAGTTTTATTCGTAGTATATTTTGAAAATAGACTTGGCATGCAGGCCTGACAAATGATAAGAAGTTAACTTGGCACACAGGCCTTACTAATGCTGAAAGACTGACTTGGGACGTAGGCCTTATTTCTAAAACATGGTGGAGCAGGGCACTTGTGATATACCTTTAAGTTTTCGGCGTTCCATGGTCTTGAGAGTGGTCTTCCTGAAGTATCCTTTAAATTGTATGCACCTCCTGGGAGTTGTCGTATGACTTCAAAGGGCCATTCCCAAATTGGTCCAAGTTTTCCCGGAGCATGACTAGCGGCTTCTGCTCTTCTCAACACCAAATCTCCAGCTCTGAATCTCCGCGACCTTACCTTTTTATTGAAATACTTTGTTGTTCTGTCTTGGTAAGAGGCCATTCTTAAGGCTGCCTGATCACGAACTTTTTCCAAGAGGTCAAGTTGTTTAGTGGTGCACCCTGCTTCTTCGGGACCAAGTCTTCTTTGGTTGGGTAACCTGATTTCGATGGGAATGGTAGCCTCAATTCTGAAAGCTAACATGAAGGGGGTCTCCTCGATGGTGGTCCTGTGGGATGTTCTATATGTCCAAAGTATGGAAGGTAACTCGTCGGATCAGGAACCTCTTGCATCTCCAATCTTTGTTTGGAGGTCTTGCAATATAATCTGATTGGTGACCTCGGCTAGACTATTGTTTTGGGGATGAGAGACCGATGTCAGGCGGTGGTAACCCCTCAATTGGAACAAAAATCCTTGAATTGTGCATTGTCAAACTGCCTACCATTATCAGTTATGAGGACCTTTGGTATCCCGAACCTTTATATGATGGACCTCCAAATGAAAGCTCTTATCTTAGGCTCTGAGATCGTTGCCAAGGGCTCGGCCTCCACCCACTTTGTAAAGTACTCGACTACTACAGCTACAAACTACAATTGTCCCCTGGTTGTCGGGAACAGACCGAGGATGTCAATCCCCCATTGCTCAAATAGGGTCGAGCAATTGATGTTTGTGAGGTCCTCTGCGGGAGAGTAGATAACATTGCCAAACCTTTGGTACTGTCACACTTCTTCACATATTCTGCAGCATCCTTCTTCATGGTAGGCTAGTAATATCCGTACCTTATGAGTTTAAAGGCTGATTCTCAAGCTCCTTGATGGTTCTCGCATACTCCTTTATGAACTTCTTCTAGGGTTTGGGAGGATTTTGAAGGCTTAAGACACCTAAGGTACAGAAGGGTGAGGCTTCTGCGAAATAAGACCCCATTAATAATGCAATACCTTGGAGCTTTTGATAGGATGTTCCTTGCTGTCCGAGGATCTTCTGGAAGATTGCCATTGGTTATGAAATCCACAATTGGTTCTATCTATGATGGCTCATGATCAATGTCCATGACCCCAACGGTTGGATTGATGCTAGGCTCGGTCACAAGTCTGATATGTACTGTTCTGTCAAGTCCATCTATTCTCAGGTACACTAGCCTTGATAAGGCATCTACCTTGGAGTTGTCATCTAGGGCAATCTTCACAATTTCACACCTCTTTAATTTTCATCGGAGATCATGAACTTTTAAGCAGTATAAGCTCATTTTTTCATCTTTCTTCTCGAATGTACCGTCAATCTAGCCAACTACCAACTGAGAATCACTAAAAATTTTGACGCTTTCAAGTTCAAGATTAATGGTAAGTCCATGGCTATGATGACAGCCTCATACTCTACCTCGTTATTGGTTGCCTCAAATTCGAACCTAAGTGTACACTGAATGTCTATGAGCATGTCCGGGCTCGTGATGATGACCCCGACACCCTAGCCCGAGGAGTTTGATGCTCCATCCACGAAAATTTTCCAAACACCTGTTGTAGTGCTCGAGCTCTCATTTGGCCCCTGAGGCCTTGGGGTAAGTTCTACAATGAAATCCGCTAAGGCTTGGGCTTTGATGGATGGATGGGGTTTGGACTCTATGTCAAACTCTCCAAGTTTAATCGCCCACTTTAGTAACCTGCCTGAGACGTCTCGCTTTTGAAGGATGTGTTTTAGAGGCTAGTTAGTGAGTACCACAATGGGATGAGACTGAAAATATTGCCGAAACTTTCGTGTCGCCACTATTAGGTCAAGGGCAAGTTGCGCGGCCAAAGTGTACCTGGTTTCTGCATTAAGTAGGACTTTACTTACGTAGTAAATGGGCTGCTGGGCTCTATTGACCTCTTTCACCAAGACGCCGCTCACTGTGTTTTGGGACACGGCTAAGTACAATAACAAAGTATCCCCGGGCTCTGGTTTGGTGAGGATAGGAGGAGAGGCCAATGTCTGTTTTAGCTCTTGAAAAGCCTTTTCACACTCCTCATTCCATTCAAAGGATTGGCTGTCTCTAAGGACTTTAAAGAAAAGGAAGCACCTGTCTGCTGCTCGGGACATGAACCTGTTTAGGGCTGCTACTCTACCTGTCAATTTTTGCACCGCTTTCTTAGTCTTAGACGATTCCATTGCTGTCAAGGCCTGGATCTTATCAGGGTTTGCTTCTATCCCCCGGTGAGTGATCATGAAGCTCAAAATTTTTTTCAAAGCTACACCGAATACACACTTCTTTGGGTTGAGTTTCATCCGATATTTTCATAGGGTAGCGAACACCTCCTCCAGATCGGATATGTGCTGCTCTACCTTCATACTTTTCACCACCATGTCGTCAACAGAGGCCTTGATGTTCTTCCCTATCAAATCAGCGAAGACTTTGTTGATGAGCCTCTGATATGTTGCCCTAGCATTTTTCAACCCAAACGACATCACTCTATAGCAGTATATGGCTGAATCAGCCATGAATGAAGTCTTCTCTTGGCCTTCCTCGACCATGAAGATTTGATGATACCCTGAGAATGCATCTAAGAAGCTGTACAACTTATGTCCGGAGGTGCTATCCACAAGATTGTCTATCCTCGGGAGTGGGTAGCTGTCTTTAGGGCATGCCTTATTGAGATCTGTAAAGTCGATGCAGACCCTCCATTTACCACTGGCCTTTTTCACAAGAACAACATTAGCGAGCCAATTGGGGTATTGGACTTCCTTTATGAACCTCGTTCTTACCAATTTGCCGACCTCTTCCTGAATGACCACACGTATTTCTGGCGCAAACTACCTCTTCCTTTGCTTAACATGTTTGGCCCTTGGGCTTATGTTGAGTCTATGGACTGCAACTTTAGGGTCTATCCCTGACATATCCTCGACCTTCCATGCAAAAACATCAATGTTGTGGGAGAGACAATTGATGACTTCCTCCCGAAGGGTGGCCTTGAGATCTCGACCAATAGTTACGTTTCTCCATGCTCAAGTTCTACCACTTCCAATTCCTCAACAGGGGCAAGTCTACCCCTTGGCTCGAGCTTGAAGTCTGAAAGTTGCATGAGGTCTGTACTCATTCCTCGGATCCTAGTAACATAGCACTGTCTGGTCTCCTCGAACTACTTCGATGCCATGACCTGTTGGGAACTTCATGGCCAGGTAGAAAGTTGATACAATGGCTTGGATCTTGTTCAGTAGGGGCTTCCATGTTGTAAGCCATAGGAGTGTTAACCACTTGGAAGGGTGTGATCTTCGTCACTTGTGCACTGTCAGAACCCAAAGTAAGCGAAAGCTCGACGATTCCTTCCAGGATAATGACACGACCACCAAATCCCTGTAGGGGAGTTTTGACTGCTTTGAGCTGTTTGGGAGAGATCCCCATTTTTGTGAAAGCCTCCTGCGAGAGTATATTTGTTGCACTCCCATTATCAATCAGAATCCTCTTTACTTCAAAGTTAACCATAATTGCAAAGACGGCAAATGCATCGTCATGAGGATATGATACTCCTTCCAAATTCCTTGCCCCAAAGGTAACGTCTTTGAGTTTATCATGAGATTCCTTTGAGGTATGAGCATGTTGGCGGGCATATTATTTTCGCCCACTATTTGTGTCTCCTCCAGATGCTATGCCTTCGATGATAATATTAATTGTTCCGGCAGTGGGTTGAGCACTGCTTCTTGCTCCAGGCTCTTTCCGATTGTCATGGTCATTCCTCGGGCGTTTATCATGACCAATATAATTCTTTAAGAACACTCTTTTAATGAGAGCTTCAATTTCCCACTGCAAAGCTTGACAATCCTCCGTTGTATGCCCATGATCTCGGTGAAATTCACAATACTTGCTCATATCTCTTATGTTAGGGGGTGACTTCATTCTTGAAGGCCACTTCAACTCTTTCATATCTTTGATCTCCATTAAGATATTTGCATTGGAGGTGTTCAACCGGGTGAGAGACCCTGGTGGACCTTCATTCTTGTGCTTTTTCCCGATGATACTTTGGTCGAGAAATGGGATCATGTTGCTTCTCGTTCTCGACCTTTTCATGGGAAGTGTAACGCCCCGACCCGCATGGACGGAAGCGTCACTCAACCATTGTACCTTAGCTGTAAAGTTAGTTCAATATATTTTTAGTAGAATGTATAAAGATTAAATTTTAGAATTTAATTAAAGAATTTTCATTTTTTTTATTTAAACAATAATTCAATTCTAAAAGAAAACAATTTCAAAAAAATATTTTTAGAATGGGTTCCATGCATGTAACGACTATTGACGTGAAATTTTGGCAAAACTTAAAAAGTAATGTTGCTATTCCAGTTTTTTGTCTCAAACAGTAATTGTCAAAATAAATTTGTTTTCATAGCTATCGACCTTGAAACTTCATCAAATTTTAATGTAAGGTAATAAACTCCTTATAATATGACATAGTCAGAAAATAGCTTCCGTCGACATCATATGGGGTGTTAACATATTTTTCAAAACTCAACAGCGATCCGGTGGAAAGGTAAACCGGTACAGTTCACTTAAAATGACATATAAAATTCCACTGACGTCAAAACCACATGATTTCAAATTTATTCAGTAGATAATCCATGAGACTATCAAATTGGTTTCGTCTAAAAATTCCAAGTAACGAGTGAGTTATGAATTTTTTAAAACAAGGGTTGAAGCTGAAAAACAGAGACAACACCTAGAACAGTTTACTTTATGTGATATATAACCTTTTACTGATATTGAATTGACATGATTCCAATTTTATTCAGTATCTAACTTATTAGGCTATCTAATCCAATTGGTTTCGTATAAAAATACCAAATAAAAAAAGAGTTATGATTTTTTTTCTAAAGATGAGGCAGAAACTGAAATTTCTGAAGAAACATCAAAACTTTAAGTTGCTAACTTTTTTTTTTTTTTTTATACGGTGATTTGTAAATTTATTCCTATGACGCATATCTACTTTCAAACATAATTTATTCATAAACATGTTGCATCATTCTTTACCATCATCTACGCCCCAAGAAAAATCCATTCAATCTGTAGGAAGGGAATTAACCCATGAGTTTGAAACTCAATAGATATCATCGGTGCAATTCGTTATCAAATTAGAAATTTCGAACTATAGATTCATACCGTCGCACGTAGATAGATTTTCGGCAAAATCCAATTACTATAGCATTATCATAACACGTAGAGCCGGATAATGATCATTCAAACTGTTGTAGTGCCAAAGCACCGTACCTGAAGGTACCATTTCATTTAAACATTTATCGAAAAATCAGATTTGAAAACGAATGAACACTTGCACCTCTACCTACTTTGAATTTTCTTGGATAAAAGAACAAAATGCATAGAAAGCCTTCCTTCTTTTCACCCTTGTTATTCTTTAATTTTAACTTGATATGAAATATAATTTTATGAGAGAAAATGAGATGAAATTCGGATTTGAAGAGGAGTATAATGAAAAAGTGACATTCCACTTCTATAACCTTTCTTTTTAATGAAAAATTAAGTGGGGGGGGTTGTATTATCATTAAATTTAGCCTTTAACTAAGAATTTTAAGAGTCTCTAAACCATAAAAACAATTCATATGACAGTTTTATAAAAAACATCTACATGGTGATTCGAACCTGGGTTGTCTATATGAAATATCATATAGATGATCATTGTGGCAACCCAATTATTCATTAAATCTTTGTAATCAATTTTACTTAAACTTAATCTCTTAAATTGTTGGGCTTTTAATTAACTTATGATTTGGGCTTTCGTAATCTTACATGGGTTGAGCTTCCATAGGTCGTTTCTAAAATGGGTTAGGCTCGTGGTGCTAGATCATCACAAAATAATAGCATAATTCCATTTTATTTTTCTCGGCTACTTCAACCCTTACACCTTAAATAAAATTTCGTCCTCGAAATTTACCTTATGGTTGAATAAAGAGTGTTGGGTATTTGTCTTTAATTTCTTCTTCTCTTTCTCAATTTGCTTTTTCTACTCCATGATTATTCCATTGCACCTTGACCAATTGAATCTCCTTGTTCCGTAATTTCTGTACCTTTCGATCCAGTATCTTGATCAATAATTCCTCATAAGATAAGTCCTTTTGTACTTCCAAGGATTGGTAGTTGACCACATGATCAGGATCATGCATATACTTTCTGACATCGATACATGAAACACATTGTGAACTGCCGATAGTTCAGGTGGCAACGCCAATCGATAAGCCACATTTCCAACCCTGTCAAGTATTTCAAAAGGTCCGATATAACGAGGTCGTAGTTTGCCTTTCTTGCCGAACCTAAGTACACCGTTTATTGGTGCCACCTTTAGAAAGACTTTCTCTCAAACTTCAAATTCCAAGTCTTTTCTCCTGGTATCTGCATAGCTCTTTTGTCTATCTTGCGCGGCCTTTATCTTGGTACGAATCTTATCAATGGCTTCAACTGTTCTTTCAATGATCTCTGGTCCCAAAACTCTCTTTTCTCCAACTTCATCCCAATAAATAGGTGATCTGCATTTTCTAGCATAGAGAGCTTCATACGATGCCATTTCAATAGTTGCTTGGAAACTGTTATTATATGCAAATTCTACCAGAGGTATATACGATTCCCAACTACCTCCTAGATCCAGAACACAAGCCCTTAGCATATCTTCCAAAGTTTGAATGGTCCTTTCAGACTGACCATCAGATTGAGGGTGATATGCTATACTAAAATTCAATTTCGTTCCCATAGCTCCTTGTAAGCTCTTCCAAAACTTTGACGTAAATCTCAGATCTCTATCAGATACAATAGACACAGGGACACCATGCAATCTTACAATCTCTCTAATGTACAACTGCGCCAGCTGATCTAGACTGAATGTCATTTTTACTAGAAGAAAATGAGCGGACTTTGTTAGATGATCCACTATTACCCATATAGCATTCTGTTCTCTTGCTGACCTTGGAAATCCTACCACAAAGTCCATTGCGATATTCTTCCACTTCCATTCAGGTATGTTTAATGGATTTAATAACCCTGCCGGTCTTTGATGTTCCGCTTTAACTTGTTGGCATACTATGCATTTTGTCACAAATGAACCTATACTTCTTTTCATATTCCTCCACCAAAATATATTTCAAAGGTCTCGATACATTTTTGTACCACCAGGATGTGCGGCATACGGGGTGGAATGAGCCTCCTCCAATATTTTCTTCCTCAAAACTTCATCATTTGGTACACAAATTCTTCCTTTAAACATTAGTACCTGATCCGAAACTATTCCAAAATCTTTTCTCTTATCAGTACCAATCTCGTTCTTGGTCTTCTGCAAGAATAGGTCTTTATCCTGTGCTTCTATGATTCGATCTCTAAGAGTAGGTCGAACCACCAAAGTTGCTAAATGAGCAGTGACTTGTTCTGGTGTGGTAATCACTACAATTTGCAACTTTTCCAAGTCTTTGATCAACTCCATCGAAATAGTAGGCAATGATGCCAATTGTCCCATCGACTTTCTGTTTAGAGCATCAGCAACAACATTAGCCTTACATGGATGATAATGAATAGTGCAACAATAATCTTTCACTAGCTCCAACCATCGTCTCTATCTCATATTCAATTCCTTCTGTGTGAAGAAATATTTGAGACTCTTATGATCCGTATAAATATCGCACTTCCCTCCATATAAGTAATGGCGCCATATCTTTAATACATGAACCACTGCCGCAAGTTCTAGATCATGCGTCGAGTAGTTCTGCTCATGTTGCTTCAATTGCCTTGAAGCACAGGCAATTACTTTTCCATGCTGCATCAGTACACATCCCAAACCTTGCTTGGATGCATCACTATATATAACAAACCCTTCTGAACCTTCAGGTATAGTTAATACAGGTGCTGTGATCAATCGTTGTTTTAGCTCCTGAAAGCTTTGCTCACACTTATCTGTCCATTGAAACTTTACTCTTTTCCTTGTCAATTGTGTCATTGGTCCAGCGATTTTGGAGAATCCCTCTATAAATCTTCGATAGTACCTAACCAATGCTAGAAAACTTCGAACTTCACCAGCATTAGTCGGCGTCTTCCAATTAGTTACTGCTTCTACCTTTACTGGGTCTACTTCAATTCCTTGGGCAGTAACTACATGACTGAAAAATTCAACTCGTTCAAGCTAAAATTCCTATTTTTTGAATTTGGAGTATAACTTTTCCTTGCGTAGTATTTCTAATGCTATTCTAAGATGTTCCTCATGTTGATCTTTACTCTTGGAGTATATCAAAATGTCATCAATGAAGACTGTAACAAATTGATCTAAATACTGATGAAATACTTGATTCATCAAATCCATGAACACTGCCGGAGCATTTGTTAATCCGAATGGCATAACTGTGAACTCGTAATGTCCATAACGAGTTCTAAAAGCTGTCTTAGGTATATCATCTATCTTAACCTTCAATTGATGATATCCAGATCGTAAATCGATCTTAGAAAATGCCTTAGCCCCTTTCAATTGATCAAACAAATCCTCAATTCTAGGGAGATGATACCTATTCTTGATGGTCAAACGGTTCAACTCCCGGTAGTCGATACACATCCTCATACTTTCATCTTTCTTCTTTACAAATAATACTGGTGCGCCCCATGGTGATATCGAATAAAACCAAGGTCTAACAATTTTCGTAACAGAATTTTCAACTCCTAAAGTTCCTTTGGGGCCATTTTGTATGGGACTTTAGATACTGGCGCCGCTCCGGGAACCAGATCTATTGTGAATTCCACTTATCTATCTGGTGGATTACCAGTAGATCTTCTCGAAACATATCTATAAATTCTTGTACCACTAGTACATCCTTAATCTTTGTCGTTACCAGTTTTTCTCCAAAGATATTAACTAGAAACCTTTGAGATGTTTCTTTTCTCAACATTTTCTCGGCTTGTAAGGCCGAAACCAGTTGGAGATGGGTTTGGTCTTTATTTCGAGGAAAGAAAATTGTTCTTCTCCTGGTTTTTGAAAAGACACTTTCCTTTCTCTACAACGAATGGTTGCATAATTACATTTTAACCAATCCATGCCCAAAATCACATCAAAATCCTTCATATCTATCATTTACAAATTAGCTTCTAAGGTTTTTCCCTCAATATCGAATTTCACTGACTTAGCTAACTTGTTTGTGTTCAATGTCCTGCCTGAGAGGAGGCTAACTTCTAGTGTACTCTTTGACTTATTACAAGTAATACTAGATTTAGCAATGAAAGACGTTGATACAAAAGAGTGAGTAGCTCCTGAATCAAACAGTATATAAGCAGGTGTATTAGCTACCAGTACAATACCTGTTATTACGTTTGAGTTCCCCTCTACATCTTTTTGAGTCAATGTAAAAACTTGTGCTTTTCCCTTCTTGTTCTAATCATTGTTATCATCCTTCCTCTGAGCAAATGTGGGACAATCCCTAGCAATATGTCCTGATTTGTCACACCGAAAACAGGCATTCTTCCCATACAAGCATTCACCACGATGAGGCTTACCACACTTATGGCATGGTGCTACTACAGCTACCATGGCTTTACTGGCGCTAGATCAGATATTAACTTTCTTATTTTATGATTTGCCCTTTTCTTTATCTTGACCATTCCACTTTCTCTTTCCAATTTGCCCTTTATC
>NW_019231751.1:195029-195976 GCF_002742605.1 Olea europaea var. sylvestris
AGGAGTCTTCTGTCTCAGGCCCTGACTCTAGGTCCATCTCAACCTATGGCTCAAGTTCATGCTTATGATCATTCTCTAAGTCCAACCCAAAGTCATCTTCATGCTCTCGTTCGGGATCTTCCTCTGGGTCTGATTCAAACTGAGGTTTGGGCTCGAGATCAAGCTCAACCTCATTATTGGGCTTAATTACTATCTCCAGTTGGGGTTCTAAACTCTCATTCCATCTGTCTAGAAAGGTCTAACAATATATACCAAATTCAATCGTATTTAGGTGCTCTAGATGGTTACCCTCTAGCATCTCATCCCTAACAATGACTCCCATGTTTCCCCACTGAGGTGGAAGTGAATGTATAAGGTTATTCACAGTCTCGATATACATGATCTCTAGTCCCGCATCTACAGCTGCCATACATTTTTCGTAGATATCATGTACATGTTCAACAAGTGGACGAGACGGGTTAATCACATAGTTCTCATAGGACTGGATGATGGCCCTACGGTTCAACACTGCTATACAAACTGTGGCCTTTCTAGCGGTTTGATAAGTTCTAGCCATGTCTATCACATAAGTGTCCAATTATGTGTTATCTTCATTAGTGATATCAACTTATACATTATGCTCTTGAGGTTCTAATATGATGGCCAATCATCATTTCTTCACGTATATTTAAACAAAATATAATGTACATAGCATATTTCATTCAAAACATCATAAGCATTTTTCGTAGATTCAAGCTTAAATGATTCAAAAAAATCATGCTCGAAAAAATAATATGGAACATAATATTTTATTCTATACCTTGGGTTTATCGGATGAGGTCAACTGATAGATGCAAGATGTCATGGAGTGCCTTAAATGTTTCTTTTTTTTCATCTCATAAATAAAATATACTAAGTCTACAGAATCGACTAAACTCGTGCTCTGATACCACGTTGTAACACCCCGA
>NW_019231751.1:196817-198695 GCF_002742605.1 Olea europaea var. sylvestris
AATTACTATAGCATTATCATAACACGTAGAGCCGGAGAATGATCATTCAAACTATTGTAGTGCCGAAGCACCGTACCTGAAGGTACCATTTCATTCAAACATTTATCGAAAATTAGATTTGAAAACGAATGAACACTAGCACCTTTACCTACCTTGAATTTTTTTGGATAAAAGAACAAAATGTATAGAAAGCTTTCCTTCTTCTCACCCTTGTTATTCCTTAAGCTTAACTTGATATGAAATATATTTTTTTTTGAGAGAAAATGAGATGAAATTCTGATTTGAAGAGGAGTGTAGTGAAAAAGTGACCTTCCACTTCTATTACCTTTCTTTTTAATGAAAAATTAAGTGGGGGAGTTGTATTATCATTAAATTTATTAAAGTTAGCCTTTAACTAAGAATTTTAAGAGTCTAAGCTATATAAATAATTCATATGAAAGTTTTATAAAAGAACATCTACATGGTGATTTGAACCTGGGTTGCCTATATGAAATACCATGTAAATGACCATTGTGGCAACCCAGTTATTCATTAAATCTTTGTAATCAATTTTACTTAAACTTAATCTCTTAAATTGTGAGCTTTTAATTAACTTATGACTTGGGCTTTCGTAATCTTACATGGGTCGAGCTTCCATAGGTCGTTTCTAAAATGGGTTAGGCTCGTGGTGCTAGATCATCACAAAATATTAGCATAATTCCATTTTATTTTTCTCGGCTACTATAGGAAGGACCAGATCTCCTTGGATTTAGTGTTTTCTCCATATTAATGTATTTTTCAGCTCAGGTAAGGAGCTCGGTCACTGTATGCGGCGGGGTCTTTGATAAGGATATCTTGAAAGCTTCACATCTTATGGTGTAAGTGAAGGCAGAGATAGCCGTTGTGATGTGCAGGTCGGGTATTTGAAGCCTTTTTTTGTTAAACCTCATCATAAATCCTTGTAGGGTTTCATTTGGTCCCTAGTGAAGTTGCATGAGAGAGGCTACAGTCTTTCTGATTCGCTTGCTAGTTGTAAAGAAGGCTGAGAACTTATCAGCTAAATCTGAGAATGAGGCTATGGAGTTGGGCTCTAATGTCGAGAACCAATCCCTAGCAGCATTAGTCAGCGTTTGTGGGAAGGCTTTGCACATAACCTGATCTGGCGCAACTTGCAAATTCATGACATCAGTATATACATTAAGATGGTTGATTGGGTTGGTGGTCCCGTCATACTCTTTAATGTGAGGATATTTGAATCTGTCGGGCAGGGAATATGACAACATCTCCAGCGTGAATGGAGTGTTAGGGGTAAAACCCGCTGGCCCCCAAGCATTCCGTTGCAGGCCAGCTGTAATTCCTTCTTGAATGATCTGGACAATCTCATCGGAATCCATAGCAACTGATCTCGAGCTCGAGGCCATATTATGAATACTCGAGGTCCCTACTCCGCCAGTTGCGGGATTTGGTGGTCGGGCTCGAGCATCAGCCATAAAACCACCATGCTCTGCCTGTATTGGTAACAGATGCAAATTTCTTTGACTTAACAGCTGTGTTAGCATGACAACCTGCTGATGTAGCTCTTTGAAGACTTCCGTTGTGACGACTGCTTGTTGGGGGTGCGGGCACACCTGAGGACTTTTCTTGAGGAGCCGGTTGATCTTTAGTAGGATGAGGGACGGGAGCGAAAGAACTTGCGGGAGGAAGACCTGATCATGTATTAACCATGGCTTTTGGTAGCGGTTCCTACAGACAGCGCTAATGATGCTACCAAAAATTGTACTTATTGATTTTCTGAGCTCAAGGACATTGGATGAGCACCATCGTAGTCTTCCGGTACCTGAAATAAAGGCAACGATATGTGTTCTCATCGTCCCTCCGATGCTTAAGTCAGAAAGGGAA
>NW_019231751.1:198704-202580 GCF_002742605.1 Olea europaea var. sylvestris
ATCTTAGAGTGGGCTGTATCAGTAAGGATATTGTTCACAATAGCAATGAAAAGTAAAGACATTATGTGCTAATTACCTATATGGACATAATGATGAAAGAATGAGTTTTAGCACTTGTTTGTTTCATTTTAAAGCGAAATTCTTTAATTTTCAACCATACATTTATTTAATAAAATATTTTACAATTAAATTCAAAATTTTTTTTATACTTTCTATTCACACATTTTTCAAAAAATCACTATTCAAGATAAATAATCATCATCAAACAAGGACTTATTATATTTTTGAAATGAGGAAGTTAAAAAGGCTCCCAGTAGAGAAGTAAATGAGTCGACCCAATAAATTATAACTGTTCCAAATAAGAACTTGCAAATATTTTAGTTAATAAAAAATTGAGTAATTCAATAATTTAATATAGGAAAAATTGCAGCTGAGGTACCAAACCTTTCATTTATTAGCAAACTTTGCCCAAACCTTTAGTTTGTGCCACCGGAGATATCAAACCTTTAAAAATGTGTGGGGCCAGTCCAAAATGACAGTTTCCGTCTGTTTGACCGCCAAAACCATCAGTTGACCCCTTTAATGATAATTTCAAGAATTTTTTCCAAATAAGTGAAGGGCAACATGGTCATTACACACATTTCCCTCCTCAACATCAAACACGTCAGTTGCAACTTCCTTCCACTCACCATCCACTATGGAACCTGCGAAAACCCACGAAGAAGACGAAACGGACGTCGAAGAAGACGAACATCCAGTGGACATTGTAGCCCACATTCGAGGCTCTCTTCCCCAACCCGTGTATGGTAAGCGTCTTCCCCTGTTTTCGATTTACGGTGTGAAGTTGTATGATTATGAAGTTCCCTTGTTCGATTGTGTTCACGTACTGGGAAATTGAAAAATTTTAAGTGATTTGGTGTATTAGAGCGTAATGCTTGTGTACTATCTTTTCTGCACATGTTCGTTGCTCGAACTAAAAAGGGCTAGGGCTTAACTTCCTTTTTTTCGGTATTTTTTCAGGGAAAAATTCAAAGTATTTTAGCATACGGCTTCATCATGGTGGAATTTTATTTCAGAAGATGAGAAATTTTGTATATGAGCATGGGAAAATAAGTTATATAGACTATATCAACCCTGATTTCTTCAATAGATTTCTTTTGGACAATGCCATGAAGATGTTAGGATATTCTGATAGAATTAGATATCTGTACAAGATGGAGAAGAAAAGAATGAGTGAAGGTTCATTTTGGTTGGTTAAATACTCAGATTTCATGAATTTAGTGAAGTGGCTTGGTGATAATAGGACAGCTGGACTGTATTGCTTGCCTGTAGTTGAGGTTTTGGAGTTGCCTTGGGATGAAACAGAACAGAAGGATGTTCAAGTGTTTGATTGTGAGACTGGTGAGTAGTTGATGAAGGTTCAAAAGTCTGGTGAAGCATTGAATGAGCAGCAACAATGCTATGCTATTGAGATTTTTGACGAATCAGTAGAAGGTGATGACGTGTATGTAGTTGATGAAATGGATGACATGGAAGCAGATGAAGAGGAAGTTTATACAGTGCATGGAACAGAGCATGAGTATACAGGGTTGATTTTATAGGGGCTGAAGTAGACTCACATGAATCAGAAGTGCATGTTGCTGAACCAGAGAAACCACATGATATTGAACCACAGTTGAGGTCTGAACATGAGTTGCATGACGCTGAACCGCAGCAGGAGCTATATGCTGCTGAACAAGAGGTGCATGCTGCTGAACATGATGCCGAAGCAGAGGTGTAGCCTGCTGAAATTGATGTGCATGCTTCTGGACCACAACAACAGGCTCAGCAGGAGCTGCATGCTGCTGAACAAGAGGCGCAGGCTGCTGAACACGATGTCGAAGCAGAGGTGCAGCCTGCTGAAATTGATGTGCATGTTTCTGGACCACAGCAGCAGGCTGCTGAACATGAGTTGCATGATGCTGAACCAGAGGTGCAGGCTGCTAAAACTTATGTGGAGTTTGGTGAAGCTCCTGACCTGGATGATGAATATGAGGAGGGTATTTTGGGAGAGGAATATACTGACTCAGAGTACGAGCAGGAAGAAAATATTGCTATGGAGGATAATGATGAAAACACATATTTCAGGTTGAGTGAGGGTTTTGACATTGGTGCAAGTGGTGAGCAAGAAGGTGAGGCAGCTGCTGGGGAAGAATCTGGAACAGAATACGAAGACTCCAATGAGCTTAGAAGCTTACCCAGTGATACAGAGGCTGAGGGATCATCTGCCAGAAGGAAGAATGTGTGCTGGTTTAACCCTGCAACTGATATGGAAGATCCACAGTTCAAGCTAGGTAATGCATTTGTTTTGTGTAATTCATTTCTGGTTTAATTCATTTGGATGATAATGCATTCTGGTTTAATTCATTTCTGCCAGGGATGAAATTCGACAATGTCAAGATTCTAAGGAATGCAGTAGTTCAGTACTCAGTAAAAAATTCCAGGCAACTGAGATACGTGAAAAATATGAGGACACAGTTGAGAGTTCAGTGTCAAGATAATTGCCCTTAGGTTCTGTATGCGTACCAACAACCCGACAAGAGTCTTAGAATTAACACATTTGTAGATGAGCACACATGTACCATGGTGTGGCAAAATAAAAGGGTTAATTCAGGTTTTCTGGCAAAGAAATACGTAAGAAAATTTAGGTCTGATCCAAACATTCCAATGAGTAGTTTTATGGAGATTGTGAAAGAGGACTGCATGTATGAGATTTCAAAGCATTAGTTCTACAGGACAAGATTGAAATGTGCATAAGTTATTAATGGGATTGTAGCTGAGCAGTACAAAATTTTATGGGATTACGGGAGGAATTGAAGAGAACAAATCCAGGCAGTACAGTGCAAATCGAAGGTTCGGGACATACTTTTAAGAGATTGTACATCTGTATAAGGGCTTGTAAGGAAGGGTTTAAGGCTGGGTGCAAGCCAATTGTTGGGTTGAATGGATGCTTCCTAAAATCTGTAGAAGGCGGACAGTTGTTGGCAACTGTTGGGATCGATGGTGAGAACTATATGTTCCCGTTAGCATGGGCAGTTGTGGATGTAGAGAACAAAACAAACTGGCAATGGTTCATAGAATTGTTAGTTCATGACATAGGGATGCACAACCCTCGAGCTTGGACATTCATTTTCGATAAACAAAAGGGTTTAGTGGATTCCATAAGTCAATACTGTGAAGAAGCGGAGCATAGGTGTTGTGCTAGACATCTTTATAGCAATTTCACTTTATCACACAAAGGTCTGGCACTTAAGAACCTATTTTGGACTGCAGCAAGGGCAACAACAGTGCCAAAGTGGAAGAGTGCAATGAATGAGTTAAAAGACATAAGTGAAGAGGCTTACAACTGGTTCCTTGAAAAACCTCCTTCCCAGTGGACCATATCCCATTTTGAAGAGCATTCGAGATGTGATATTCTTCTTAATAATTTGTGTGAGGCATTCAACTCTTCCATTGTTGTTGCCAGAGATAGGCCCATCATCTCCATACTAGAGAAAATTCGACATCAGCAAATGATAAGGATGGATGCAAAAAGAGAAGAGGGACAGAGGTGAGATCATGCATTCGGGCTAAGAATTGTGAAAATCATTAAGAAGGCTAAGTCTGAGGCAAGGTACTTGAAGACAGACTATGCAGGCAACCATAAATTTGAGATAAGCAGCAGAGACGGTTTGAGGTGGAGCGTTGACTTGACAAAACATGCATGTGCATGCAGAAAATGGCAGTTCACTGGAATACCATGCCCCCATGCAATATCAGGCATGCTTTCAAGGGATATTGGCATATATGAGTACATCGACCCATGGTATAGCAAGGAGACATACCTGAAATGTTACT
>NW_019231751.1:203180-288634 GCF_002742605.1 Olea europaea var. sylvestris
CTCCATTTCGAAACCCTAAGCTCAAATTTCTGGAACAAAAAACTAAAATCCTACATTCTGACCCTACGTACCTAGGAACAAACCCATTTTGCAAACACTCCACACACAAAGTCGAAGATCCAGATCTTCCACACATTTGGTCTTGTTGCTTGAAGGGTGTCGATTTCAGCTTCCATTTCCCTCCTAGCTCGTAATAGACCAGGAATCAGTTCATTCGATCTCTCACACATCGGAGGATCACACCACATAAAGAAGGTGCATCCACCCACATCTTGGCTTCGAGGACAAGTGAGAAATCTTCTTCTCGGGTTCAAGTTTGTCCACGAGGTCTTCATCTGCACTGGGGAACCACATCTGCATACATTTCCCTCCATCTTCTTTCTGCATACATTCCCCTCCATGTGAGTGCTGATTTTTTTGACTACCTATGAGAGAGAAGGTAGGTAATATATAGTGATAAAGAAATGGAGGGAAATAAACAGTAAAGTAAATAATATGAGGAAAATGTGTGTAATGACCATGTTGCCCTTCACTTATTTGGGGAAAATTCTTGAAATTATCATTAAAGGGGTCAACTGACGGTTTTGGCAGTTAAACAGACGGAAACCATCATTTTGGACTGGCCCCACACATTTTTTAAAGGTTTGGTATCTCCGGTGACACAAACTAAAGGTTTGGACAAAGTCTGCTAATAAACGAAATGTTTGATACCTCGACTGCAATTTTCCCTTTAATATAATATAAATTCGTTTACAATAAGAAAAAATTGTTATATATCCACCCCATGTAAGAGCCTCTGTACAGACCCTGTGCAAAAGGGTGTGTGCAGGTAGCACAGTTCTATATAAAAAAGGAGGTCAATCTAATTTCTGAGCATGCAAAACATGAATTTTGATGGATGTACAGGACATTCTTCCTATAGATGTTTTATAGACCCCTGACATGACGTGGGTCCTGCATGGACCGAACTCATTAAGCCCTCGTTTGACCCCTATTTTTGGGTAATGAAAATGAGAGGAATGATATTTTTTTGAAAAATAAGTGGTAGGAAAAAAGAAAAAAATTTCGATTTACGTGTATTATTATTTTATAAAAGATTATGTGGTTAAAAATAGGATAGGAAAAATAGAAAGTAATGAAATGTAATTTAATGGGGATTAAACGGGGGCTAAAAATATAGCCCCCGTTTGCCCTCATTTTTGGAAGGATGAAAATTGGTAGAATAGTATTTTTTTTTAAAATAAGTAGTTGAAAAAGAAAGAAAAGTTTTCGATTTACGCGTAATATTATTTTATGAAAGACTGTGTGGTTAAAGATAAAAAAGAAAAAAATAGAATGTAATGGAATGAAAATTAATGGGGGCAAAACGAGCATAATTCCAAAAAAAACCCAACCCACTTTTGTAGAACCCCTACGTGGTTCCCAGCATGACTCGCTAAACATTTAAATGCTCAAATAGCCGACGGAAATTAAATCACTGAAACATTTCTATGGCTACTGATATCGGCACCTTAGAGAAAAGGTGAACTTTTGGACCTAATTTCACCATGGAATTCATTTTATTTTTATTTTTTAAATTCAGGTGATTTTTAAGATCTTATGCGGCATGTTTGTTCAATTTTTTGCTATTAAAGTATATTTTGTATACTGATGACTGAGATTGGTGGCGAAAGATTTATTAACATTTGATGAAATAAGAAAAAGATTAGGAATCAGATGCTGAAATATTATCTGCAATTGAAAATTACTTGTCCAGTATTCTGTTGGATAAGTTGCCCAATGTTCAATTTCGGTATGCTGTTTCACTGTTCTTTCTTTCAGTTTTCCACCTCTGAATTTTGTGACGCTTATAACTTGGGATGTCCAATTGTAGCTTTAGATCCTATAAAAAAGGGTATTAGTTGTCGCATGATTAACACTATTTTGGTGAAAATACTGTGGGCACTAATTTTAGTGATTGCTAATAAAAGTGAATTTGATGATTTTCTTTTACTTTTATGCTGAAACGACCATGGCTTACCACTCTGACGACGAAATTTCTGTTGATCTGTTTATATTGCGGCCCATTTTCAGGTACTTTGATGTATGCAAGAAGCATGGAATTCTGCCAAATAAAGCAATTCTAGCTGAATTATTTAAGGTTTATCATCCATATTTCATTCTTTTTGTTTACATGAGATTCGTTATGGCATGAATGAACTTACAACATATAACTGTTTTTGTGTCATTAGAGTCTTTATGGAATTACAGTATGGGGTATACCTAATGCGAAACTTTAGAAAGATTTATGACTTTTATTCAGTGGTTTCAGCTGGTTTCTTTTATATTGGTTGTATGACTGTGTCATTATATATCCTGTTTATTTTTAATGACAAGATAACATAGCTCTAGAGATGGGATAAGGAATATTGGTGATTTTTATTGAAAGGAATTCATTGCTTAGATTAAGCTCGCGTCTACTCGAAGATGGGTCTTGGTAAGAAAGGCTTCTCATACATGTGATTTATTTTGTTGGGTAGTACCATAGTACGATATCTAAAGCATGCTATTTTGTGACAATCTTCATCTGAAAGCGGAATTTTTGGTGCTTAGTGTTAGAAATAATAAATGATATGTGAATAAACACTTCTTTCACATACAAGTCCGGTGGCCTAAACTTAGCTCTTGGTATAGCAGCTAGCACATTGATACATGAAAGTTGAATGGTCAGTTTTTCATCCATACTCTGTCAAAAATAGCTCAAATGGAATCCAAGAATTGATGTTATATTACATTCGAGAATCTAAAATTAAGTTGGAGATTTTTGTACACGCACCTCCATTATATTTGCTTTTCCTCCAGTGAGTTACTCATAATAAATGTGTAATGTATCACCTCACAATAATTATTGCATGGGGGTGCATGCTATTTCAACTAATTTGTCTTGCTTGATAACGTCACAGATGAATTCATGGTATTTTTTCTAGGTGATTTTATACTTGGCTGGTAGGTAGTTTTTACTTGTAGTTATATTTTTACCCTTCTTTCCTGCTGGGGAGATTTTATGAACAGATCTTTGGATGACTTGATTCGATACCTTTTGTTTTAATGGACAACACTCATTATACATAGTTTTCTCCACTTCTATGGATAGTGTTTTTTCTTGGTATGTTAATGGCCCCCTTTATCTTTTCGAATACCTTTTAGTTTATCTTCTTAATTTCCTGTTTCTATTCGGTAACAAGACAAACAAGTCTGGTCTGTTAATACTTCGGGCAACACAATCTTGGTGATATGTGTTTCTAATAATTCATATGGTGCCCTGCTATGTTCGTTCCTGAATTCAAAAAATTATACTCAATTGAAAATTGAGACATATTATTGGGTTTAACGTCACAGTTTTTTTTTTTTGTTTGGGGGGTGGGGGGTATATCTGTTTGTCTCAAGCATCAATGTGTATATCTTAGACTTGAACATTTTTCTTACTTATCAATCATGGTTCTTAGGTGAGCCAAGTCAGAATGTAGGTAGTACTTTCAATAAGCACGACTTTTATTACAAAAATCTTGTGATTTTTTCCAAACCATGGGCATTATGAATCTTTGCTGTTCTGCATTTTTTAACAAATCAAGCAGAGAGCATGAGCTAGCAGTCCTTTTAAAGGAATAGTCATAAATGTGCAGCTGCATTAACCCTGTTCTCTGTCATCATGTCCTTGTTTGCACCTATCTGTGAAATTGACATGTATTTCTTATGTTTTTCATGCAAATTTGTTAATGAAAGCTTATTAAATAAGAGATTTTTGACATCTTTATCACATTGTCGAAAAGTAAATATTTTCCTCATCTTCATATGAATTGCCAATTTCTTTATATCTTTATAAATTGTTTCTAGTGCTTCTGTAGACATGCTTCTAGTTGTGAAAGGTTTCCTGATTCTTTAAAAGGAATTTATCCAATGCCTATTAACCTTGACCTTTCAATTTGGATTACACGTGGAAGCTGGCATCCTTTATTGTTCTTTTCTAATAAAACTGTTGTGATTTTTCTAACTTTGATTATTACGATCCATTTCCATGAGAGTCAAAATTATATTTGATTAGTCAAAGCTGTCTTGTGATACAGGCTAAGCTCAAGAATGCACGTCATGAGGTGTCCAGCCTTGTGGTTTTGTTGGATGACTTGAAGGATGTTGATTACTATCCGCTTCTTGATCTATTGATGGAAATTGATTCTTCGGAGATTGATGCAGTTGACATGATAAATAGATCTTCTTGTATACTGAGTGGGGAAAGCGTTTCATCATTGCTGCGTGCTGTCAACAAAAAGCTTCAAGTTGTTGATGTCAGGGACATCTCATTCGGAAAGGATTTCTTGCTGTATGTGGTTGTGCCTTTTTACTCCTTCCTACATGATTTTTTTTTTTTTTTGTGGCAATGAAGAGAACTTCCTTTCTTTCCACTTTCTCAACAGACAGATACTTTGGATATTGTGCCTTCCAAAACGTAGAATAATAGCATATAATAAATATGTATTATTTAATTGTGGTAGTCATGTGATTATTGAGTTATTAGAAGAAAGAAGGATTCGTGCCTAGTGCTAAAATTTCCGGAATCTTGTATCTTTATAGAACAATAAAAAAAGGCATTATATAATTAGAGTAATGGACCACTTGTTTCTTTGAGAATATTACGATTGTTGACTATACTGTCAAGTGGAATCCTAACTTATCTCCTCAACGTGGGAGGAGAGATTTCATCCTTATTTTGTTGAGCCAATTATCCTCATATTCTCTACTTGCTTGTCCTTGGAACATTTTGCTTAACATATGCTGTACGAACTCTTTTAACAGGACATCTCATTTATTTTGTTAGATTGTAGTTAGACTTCCTTGTGTTTTCATAAAGAGAGAAGATGGGACCTTGATGGGTTTCCCCAACCTCATGTTCCTCTTGAGAACTCTTACTGTTGCAAGCTTGTATGGTTCCTTGGCACCTTCCAAAATGCATCTTTTGGTGCCCTGTGTGCGCTTATGATAATACAGCACAATTTACCTTGAACAACTGGTTTGTAGTTTTTTAACACTTGTTACATTTCACTACATCTTCTACTATTTTTCTGTTCCCCCCCTCCCTCAACCTTGTCAGTCTCTCTCTTTGTCGCTAGTGCAGACACAACATAAGGTCTCTTATGTTCTAGGTTTTCTTTTGCTGCTTGTGAAGATACCTTATTGTTGTATTACAGATTTTTTTGGGTGTTTTCACCAGGTTGGATTTTATAACTCGAGCTCTGTGTACTCATAACCATAAGATATTTCTTGTTCAGGGATCTTTCTCGACAAGGCTTAACATGCCAAGTGCTAAACCTATGGTCCTCCCATTTTCGGAAACTCAAAATGGTTGGGAAGTTTGTTCAGATGCACGTACTTAACCTGGATTTTAGTGCTTCACTTACAAGTTTTCGGGAGGATTGTTTTGCCTGTATGCCAAATCTCAAATCCCTTTCTTTATGCGAGACAAGAATTGCAAATCTGTGGACCACTAGCGCAGCACTATCCAAACTCCCCTCGCTGGTTGAACTTCGATTTCAAAATTGTTTGTTATGCAGTGACACAGGGAGCTCTCCTGCATCATCCTGGAATAAAGTAAACGAAGACATGGATTCTAAAAGTCATAGGGACATTGGCCTGTACATTGAATTACCATCGCTCAACGGTGAAGCAATCCCATATTTACCCTCGGGCATAGAATATGAAGATATGAATGATTATGATGCAAATCATGATGTTCGAAGCACAGCGGAAGATTCTTCAGATGACAGTGAATTTGACTTTTCGGGTCATCGTCAGGACTTCAGTTTGATGGAGTTGTTGCCCGATTTGCCACCTGGTTGGAATCGGCTGGTTGATCAGCAGAATGAAGTATAAATGGTTTCTTATGTTTTGGGCAAACTAATTCAACATGGATAACGTTGGGCACGATACTACTATTTTGCTCTTTGTTGGGATTTAGAAATCGATGGTTTTAGCAAAAATAATTTTTTCTTTCATATATATATATATATATATATATTTTTTTTTTTTTTTTATTTTTTATTTTTTTTTTATTTTTTTATTAAGTGTTAAAACATTACAAAGCTTTCTGTATGATTCTGACCACAAATTTTAGGGGAAAAAATCATATTTCCGAATGGTTCTCAGTCTATGCCATCGCAAACCTCTTCTTAAGAATGCATCATTCTCAAAGTGCTTGAATAACTTTGGAGTACTGCCCCCACTAAGAATCATTATTACTTGTTATTGTCATACCAGATCTCTTTCGGCACACTGGACATGCAAGATGAAGATCAATTCTCTCCTGGGTCATCTAACTCTAGGCACCCATCTTACATTGCCTCAAAGAAATACATTTCTCGTCATCCATCTCCAATATGTTATGAGAAACACTACAGAGATTACATGATAGCTTCATTACCAAACCTTAAAGTTCTTGATAATTTGCACATTCAAAAGGTTGACAGGGAAACAGCCAATGATATCTTCAGGCGCCATTTTGAATACCTACCTTACAACATGAATAATAAAGAGAGCGTGGTTGGTATTCTGCAGAAGCGTGAAGTAAGAGCAAGCCCTACTCGTACACACACCTCGAAGAACAAGTTCTCTTATGCATCTAGAAAGTCTCAGCATTTCTATTCTAGGTCATTATCTGCTGCAAAAGTGGGATCTTCCACGTGGCCTACCTTACGCCCTCTTTCTATTTTGAGTAGTATATCAAGAGATGAAAGGAGAAGTTTTCGTCCAAGGCAGTTTGAGTACCATCCATCTGAATCGAGTCTTATGGCTTTTGGGACCTTGGATGGTGAAGTGGTTGTTGTAAACCACGAGAGTGAGAAGATTGTTAGTTACATTCCGTCACTTGGAGCTATGACTAGTGTGTTGGGATTATGTTGGCTCAAAAAGTATCCTTCTAAGGTATGTCATTTGCTAATTGTTGAAAAAAATATTCAAATAATATACATGCGACCCTATCAAATAGCTTAAGCTTTTAGATCAAGCGATTTTAACATGGTATCTGATTAGGCAAAGATCTTGGGTTCTAGTCTCACCACCAACCATTTTAACTTTCAGGATACTGAGAATATACCTATGTTGCTGTTTACTTTTGATTCAAGACCTGACCACTTAGTTGATTTGATCACTCTGTTCACCTTTTGCTGTATAATTTATTGTTATTACCAGCAGGGCTGCTGGTCCAGTGAGGTATCCTTGTTAAGGATGTAATAAGGCATGGCATCTCATGAATGGATTGCAAGTTAAACATGCATGTCTTAATTGAAAAGATTTTTTATGATTTGAAGAATCTTGATTTTTCCATATGTTTGTTGTCTGTATGAAATTTTATTTATAGTTAAAGGATTCTTATTTGGTGGTTAATTCATTTTTATTGTGTCTATTTTGCAAATTACTGTTTCCCATCCCCTCACTTGGTTGTTCTGTTTCAGCTTATTGCAGGTTCGGATAATGGTTCACTTAGATTGTATGACGTACAAAGTATACCTACAATTAGCAGAGGCATTTACCACACTCCTGTTACCTTTGATGAGTTTGATCAGTTGACATCTGTTCATGTCAACTCAACAGACGAACTGTTTCTTGCAAGTGGATACTCCAGACATGTTGCTTTATATGATATTAGCAGTGGAAGACGCTTGCAGGTTTTTGCTGATATGCATCATGAACATATTAATGTCATCAAGTTTTCGAACCATTCCCCATCTCTTTTTGCCACTTCATCATTTGATAAGGATGTTAAGTTGTGGGATTTGAGACAGAAACCAAATCGGCCTTGTTATACTGCTTCAAGCTCTCGAGGGAATGTGATGGTTTGCTTTTCTCCAGATGATCATTATCTTCTTGTTTCAGCAATTGACAATGAGGTAGCTTCTTCTTTTCTTGAGTTAGAAGTGCTAAATTCCGCTTTCTTCAGTAAAGGGTACAGTGTATTGATGTTTCTTGTAGCTTTGATGCTTTAGGATGTAAATAATGTTTCATGCATGGGAATTTTCTTATGCTAAAAGTATAAATGTCACTAAACAAAGTGGTGGAATGGAGATTGTGTAGGCATTTTTTAATATATATTCTTGGGAATTTAAAATTATGGGCAAACTGGTAGAAACAACTAAAAGAACAGTGGACACTGTGGACTGATATCAAAGTTGCACAAAAGATATGTCTCATGAGCTAGCAGCAAATAGGACAGTTACAAGGGAAAAGGCAAACAAGACTAGGAACCATGATTCTGTAGAATTGTTGAGGTCTTTTTGATTTGGATGAAGAAAAGAAACAACCACCACAGAGTGTTTCAAGCTCCAAAACTTCAGAAAGATGGAATTACACTAGTTTGAATAATCTAGTGATCATAGCTAGTTTTCGGCACCTCTTGCTTTTAATAATATCTTATTAAATTCAGTTTTTGGCTTGGTACATCATGTCATTTTCAATTATCATGTTCATTATATATGGAACACCAGACCTTCATCATTACTCCATTAAGAACATAGGGTGTTATACTGTTATTGCCAGGTTAAACAGCTGTTGGCAGTTGATGGAAGGCTTCATCTGGACTTTGCTATAGCTTCAACTAGAAGTTCCCAGAATTACACTCGGTCTTATTACATGAATGGGAGGGATTATGTTATAAGTGGAAGTTGTGATGAACATGTAGTCCGTATTTGCTGTGCTCGTACGGGGAGGCGGCTGAGGGATGTATCATTGGAGGTATACTGAACCTTCTTTTTGTTTCATTATCAAATTTGGCTTGCTTGTACCAAACTTTGCCATTGTTTGACACTCTTTATAATTTTAATACATTTTTCTCTTTTTTCTTTTCAACCACACATTTTTCAATAAAATAATATTATACGTAAATCGCACATTCGCCCAAAAAATACGATTCCTTAATACATTTTGCCGAAATTTCTCTTTATAATGGGGCTCAAACAAGGGCTTTTAAGAAATCAATAGTATGAATTCATCTTGTGCCAGTTTGAAAGATGAAGATTATATAGCTCAACTCTAAGGTGATGGTTGATCAATGTTTTTCTTTAATATTTATTTGCTTACTTCATTCGATATTAAAATGCAAATGATTCCTTTTCCATTTTGTTTTGCTTTTGTAACAGTCACTCTGTTTTCATAACAATATTCTTCTTAATTTTAACAAGATTAGTGGCAAAAGTATGATGTGAGGCCTCAAAATAACTAATTGTTTTGGGTGAACAGTTCCAAAACCTAACTTGCAATCTTTCCCAATTTTGGAACTTTTTGCAATTTTATTGTTTGTATTGCTTTCAAATCTTTTATTCTATAAGGAATCACACACGCGAAAGCAACAGTTAGTAAATGAAGGAAGCACTTGAAGATGCAAATTGCTAAATAAGAAAACAAAATGAATATTGGGGGATAAGAATTTCAACTAGAATTTGAATACTAGGGAGCTTAAAACTGTTTCTTTGTGAGGAATTGTTTCGACGCCTACCCTGCACATACTAAATCTGACAAAATTTGTTTGGTCTTTTTCTTCAGGGTAAAGGTTCGGGGACATCAATGTTTGTGCAATCTTTGCGGGGAGATCCCTTCAGAGTAAGTTTAAGATTTATATAATTTTCATTTATAATGATACAAATGATGCTTTTACCTTGATATTTCTGATTAGTGCAAAAGGAGCCTGGTTTCAAGGATTAACATTACATATGTACACCTTTTATCCCTCTCAACAAACCTCCTTGCTTGTTCATATAGGAAGTCACTGAGATAGATTTCTTTTCTCAAGTGTTGATGAGATTAGTGCACAAAATTGATAAGTTTGCATAAATTGATTTCAACAAAATTCTTATAAGAATTAATATGTCTATGATATATGTTCTTGGTATCATTTATGTTCCTTTTCTTACCTATAATCATGCTATGTCCTCGTCTCAGGATTTCAACCTGAGTATTTTGGCAGCTTATATACGTCCAAGCTCAAGTTCGGAAATTGTAAAGGTAACATTTTCTCAGATTCTTTTTAGTGAGATAAAAACAAATGTATACCAATCCTTTCTTAAGGATACGTGACAAAGTTAAGTGTACTTGCAGGTTAATCTTCTGGAATCGAGTGACCATGATAAAGTACATTCTAACACTCGGCAACCTCACATTATCAATGGCCTGGGCGGTTAATTCAGCGAACCTCGATTGTAAACATACACATGTTGAAGATATGTAAGTAAAGAATTAAGTCAAGGAAGCTCGACCGGAGAAAATTTTGTTGGACAATTTTTCATGCTTATATTTGTTTCTGTACAATTTTATTTTATTTTATATACACGTCACTGTAACGTTGTTTGTATATATAATCGTAAGGTTATCTGGTTTGGCATCTCTGATCATATGATGTTTCACTGTCTTTTTTCAAGTTCAGGGGCAAACAATTTGACTTCTGCCGATACTGGTTTTATGTATTAAACTTGTCGAACTGGAATTGTTTCTTGGATGTCTTGCGTATTTACTTCAATTTTTCTGCTCAATTTGGAATTTTAGTTTTGACGAACATGTTGTTTGAGCTTAAAAAGTTGGCATATATTTTGAAATAAATAATTTTTTTGATTAATGGAAGTAAATTACTTATGTTAACCGTAAGGTAACCACTACTTTAAAAAGTACTTTTTTTAACATAGAAGTCGAAACAAGTAATATACATCTTAACAGTTTTAAAAATTACTGATAGAACTAATTTTTAAAAATCTTAGAAAGGATTTTCATTAAACTTCGAGATTGCAGTTTGGTTAGCATTACAATGTATATCTAAGTATTTGTTTGGTTAGCTTAAAAAGTTGGATTAAGTAAACAATTAATTTAATTTTAATCATATATTTTATAAACTTTTATTAGCACTATTATTGAGAGTTTTGCCAAACAATACTTAAAATTTATCCAGACGAGGTCGTTCATTCCATGCATTATTGTTGGTCCCAAGTTTTTAAAAATAGCTTTGCTACACAAACAGGGTTGGGGAAAAGGTTTTAAAAGGGGACACGTGTCAAACACCGATTTACTATTTTTTTTTTTTTTTTAAAGCAGTCAGACGCAGCACATATCTCCAAAACCTATCTTTCCCCCTGTTCGAGTAGTTTTATTCTTTTAAAAAATGTTGAATGAATAAAAGAAAATGTTTTTATGGAGGTTGATCCCACCTTTGGATCTAACATTCTCCCTAATTCACAAAACTGTTTCAAACAAATTTTTTATTTTTAGCTCAGCTGCATGCATGATATTTCCCGTGTGTAAATTTTGTGAACCAATAGAATCAGTTCTGAACATTTATTGAAATTAATTAATATTTCAGTGACAGTTTGCCAAAGAGCCTAGCCAACTCTTAACTCTACCCATCAAAACAGCCTTAAAAATCAATTCTAAAGCAGAAAAGAAATGAAAACTCTCATTGTTGCTTTCTGCTGCCGTTTTCTCTTCTGCTCTACAACTCTTTCCTTCGACTCACTGACAAGTATGGGTTTTTGGCACGTATTCGAACCATTAAATTTAGATATTAGTGACTTTCATCAGCGACTTATTATCTAATTTAGTTATTTTTATTGTGTGAGTGAAAACCCGACTTTGAATGATGATTAGAAGGAATTTATGCAAGAAACTAGCTAAAGATAAAAGAAAATGACGAAGATGACCAAAGACTCAACCTATTTTAAAAAAAATAAAATTTGGCCAGGGTACTGCGGCGCCCATTTTTTTGGGCAGAACCTGTGGCGCGTAGGCACTACTCGGGTGTTTTTTTTATTTTTTTTAATTCAGGGACCTAGCTGCAATGTTCCTTAGGTTTTAATATAAAAGGCCAAAAATCAGCAAAAAGAAGGAGACTTTTCTTCCATTGGAGCTTCAGCACGTTTTGCTTGCTGAATTTCTTTTGCTTTTCTTTTCTTTTTGTTTTTCTTTCTTCCTTCCCACCTAGTTTTTCTTGCACAATTTGGGAAAAGATTGGAACATGGAAATGGTATAATAGGTTGGAAAAGGAGACCAATTGATATTGATGAATTCTCAACTATTTCCCTCTTTATCAATAAGTTTTTCTTCTCATATTCTCCATCAATGTTTTGTAAGAATTTGTTGGTTATGTGTGAATATTTCATGGGTAACTAAATATATTTGTAATTAGGGATTATTTCAAACCCGATTTATGATTTTCAAATAATTTGTACTTTGTAGTTCTCTTAATTGATGTGTTTAATCTATTGTGTTAAATATTGATTTTGTTCTTCTTAATTGTTTAGATGTATAACTAAACGATTGAATTGTTTCTATGAATGCTATTTTGAGATTAGTAGTACGTAATAACTATTGATTCTAAAATCTTGTAGCAATTACATTTCAAGAAATTGTGAAGAATTTTCAATTGAATGTATGTGGATTAACACTTAAGTTAGTTATCCGAGCTTGGGAATTTGCACTTAATTCAATTATCTCTTTTGTCGTAATGCGTTTGTTAAATTAAATCTAAAGAGCTTGTTTTAGGTTGTTTAATGAATATGGTCAAGTAAAGAGCTCGTTTTATTCGACTAACATGTAAGAAGAGATTGAAATAATTGAACTTGTAATTATTCTCGAATTGTTATTAATCTTGAGAACGAAAAATTTATTGTGGTAATTGACATGAAAATCATTTTCGTGGTGACGAAATATCTCCTAACCACATTTTCTCATATTCCATCGACAATCACTTTGTTTATTTCAAATTTCAAGTCTTTTCTATTTCGAATTTTTCGCTTTCCTTAGTTAAACGAACCAAACCCACCATTTAATATATTTCGCATTTAATTGTTAATATTATATTTTTGTGCACAATTGACATAATTGAATCAATTTTCTATGGGAAATGACCCTTGCCATGTTACTACTCAAGACGACACAGTTAAGTTAGGGAAAATTGCACCCGAGGTACCAAACCTTTCGTTTATTAGCAGACTTTGTCCAAACCTTTCATTTGTGCCACTGGAGGTACCAAACCTTTCAAAAATTCGCACCTGAAGTCCAAATGGATGGAAACCGTCAATTTGACCGTTAGTTGACCAATAAAATTAAACATTGACCAATTGGAAAGGGTAAAAAGGTAAAAGTTACTTAACCCTGTAATAAAGCAATTAAAATAAATAACTAAAACATAAAAAAAAAATACTATTCCACCCCACCCCCACCCCATTCAAATCCAAAAACAGAAATTAAACAGCCACCTTTTTCTTCAACCTCCCCACCCCATCGCACCCCACCTAACCCCACTCCTGGTCAAAAAGAGATGAATTTTCAAAGAAAAAAACAAACAAAATTTCGTAGAGAAAGAAAGGAATTTAGAGAGAGAAAAAGAAATAATGCGTGGGATTAGAGAGAAACTGTATTGTTTTTCATTTTGTTATTGGGAGTATTAATTGTTTTGTTGGGGTATTCTACAAATCTCACCGCACATATGGATTATGTAGAGAGAAAAAGGAGAAATCTTTCATAGTATTTCCTATATACAGACACTTTTTTCAATATTCCCATTTGCAAACCCTAGATTTTAGAGAGTTTAATCGAGTAATTTTATTTGTATTTTTGTGGGTTTTATTTCAATTTAGGTTATTTGGAATTTGGGGATCTGTATAAACCCTGACTTGTTTTGATTCGGTTAGGAAGTAAGCGTTTTGATTTTGTGGAGTCAAATGGAGACTGGTGGAGCTAGTGGTAGTGGAAGTGCTGGAGGTGGTGGTGCCGACGATTGTGGTGGAGGAGGAAGTGTTGGAAGTGTAGAGCCGGAGAAAAAGACTACAGCAGAGGCGTGGGGGTAGGGTGGCGTGCGAGTGGGGGTGGGGGTGGGTGAAGAAGGAGATGAATAGTATTTTTTTTTTTTTTTATGTTTTAGTTATTTATTTTAATTGTTTTATTATAGGATTAAGTAACTTTTACCTTTTTACCCTTTTCAATTGATCAAAAATTGGTCAATGTTTAATTTTATTGGTCAACTAACGGTCAAATGAACGGTTTCCATCCATTTGGACTTCAGGTGCGAATTTTTGAAAGGTTTGGTACCTCCAGTGGCACAAACGAAAGGTTTGGGCAAAGTCTGCTAATAAACGAAAGGTTTGATACCTCGGCTGCAATTTTCCCTTTAAGTTAAGTAAGAAAAAGTAATTGGAACGTGATTTGTAACGTATCACCCACAATGGCCACATCCTCTAACTACATGTATTTTCTATATATGTTAGATATGTTAGAATATTGTTTTGATGAAATAGGAAATGCGGTGCAGTGTACTGTACACAGTGGTGCAAGGCTCGTTGCGCCCTGGCTGGCTTGAAGGATCGATGCCTCAAGTACTGTGGGATATGCTGCGCCAAGTACCCGTGAAAATTAAATGAACCCAGCTGAGGAAATAAATTATGAAATGAAATTCAAGAGAGTTAGTCAATGGTAGAACTGTGATTCCTATTCATGTTTGTTACATTTGCTTTCCTTTTTCGATTGGTTTGATTTAAAGAATTTATGACAAGGATGCACTAGGACTCTTTTGACATGATTTTTGAGAAATTAAAATGAGCTTTTGAAAAAAAAAAAAAAAAATTGCTTCTGGAACTATTTAGTTAATTTTACGGAAGTTGGTCCAATTGTGATTCTCTCTCAAAACACTTTTGAAATAGAAAACTCTTTTAAAAATTGGTTATCAAATAAAAATTAAGATAACTTTCTCAAAAAAAGCAAAAGTCATATCAAATCTGCCCATGATAATTTATTACAAACAACTCTTGAAATTATGGTTAAACATTATATATAATAAGTGTTGAAAAAGAAAACAAACTCATTTTAACTAACAAAATAAATTTAGCCCCCGTTTGAGCCATTGTAAAAATGAAAATGAAAAATATAGTTGTTATGAGCTCCGCACAAAAGATAAAAAGTTAAACATAGTGACTTAATGTAATGAATAACGATCATATTTTTCATTTTAATAAAGAAATAATATGGCTCAAACGGGGGTTATAAGAAAAGATGGGGGCGGGGGGCGTGATGCGGGGGCAGTGTAACAATTTTAAATTATTGATGTAATGATTTAGGTCTATAACTGAAAAAGAAATTATGAACACTATAATAATAATAACATTTATTTTATTAATTTTTAAATTATTGGGTCTACAACTTTTCAACCACATATTTCATTAATTTTTATCAAAATCGGCTGAAAATTTGATTTTAATCCCCATCAAAATCAAACAGGGGCTAAATATAGGAATTTTCAAAGTTCATTTTAAAATAAATTACGTACACATCAAAAAATAAATATATTGTAATGAAAAATAACTTATTTTTGAAATACTTATTCATTCACCTGAGTTTTAAAATTTGACCGTCAAATGTTTGAGGGTGTGTAAGCCACCATTCAGCTTCCATTAAATTTTATTTATTACATTTCATTTCTCTCTTTTATTTCTAACCGCACAATCTTCCATAATTTAATATTACATATTAATCGAAATTTTTTCTTTCTTTTTTAATCACTCATAAAAAAAAATATATATAAATGTATTATTCCGCTCATTTTTTTTTTACATAAAACGGGTGCCAAACGGCGGCTAATTAACCCAAAAGAAAATCTCTGCCTTCAAAATTTCAAAATTTCTCAAAATCGCCGCATAGAAAATCGATAGATTTCCTGCAATTTAACATGGATAATTCGAAAGTTCAAGAGGTATGCATAAAAAGTTGTTGATATATCCATAAATTCTGTTGATTTACGTATATAAAATTTGGTTCGTTTGTAATTATTGTAAAAATGCAGATATTGGAGAAGCAATTATTGACTGTGGCGAAGGCTGTGGAAGACAAGATAGATGACGAGATCTCGGCTATAGATCGGCTAGATCCTGACGATATGGAGGCGTTAAGGGAGCGACGATTGCAACAGATGAAAAAAATGGCGGAGAAACGGAGAAGCTGGACAGCCCTTGGCCACGGCGAGTACTCAGAGATTCCAAACGAAAAAGAATTTTTCTCTGTTGTCAAATCCAGTGAACGCGTAGTGTGCCATTTTTACCGTGAAAATTGGCCTTGCAAGGTATTTACATGGGCGTAATACATGTATTTATCTACGTCTGAGTATGTGTGCTTTGTGTAGATTCGCATTTGTGTTAATCAGTAAAAATGTCTAGTTTTAAGCTTATGAAATATTGGTTAGTTATATTAGCTGTCTGTTCTCTCTTCTGATTAATTTGGTGGCTGTAGATTTTAGTGCAGTGGATTCTTAATCAGGTGGAGTTTGCATAGAGACTGTGTTTATGCAAGGTACATAAGATTGGGCCGTATTGCTATTAAAGATTTTTATAATTAGGAATATTTTCTGTAGGGATAGAACAACACCATAGCAAGGTGATCCCATGATACTGTTCAATGAAGTTTCTGTTGTTTCTTATGCATTCTGGTTTTAAAAGAAGAAGAAGAAAGAAAGAAAGAAGTAGTCATGGTGAGATTCTTAGATGTTTGATTCCTTGTGAAGATCATAATAGCATTTGTCTTGCGGCTTTTGTGCATATATGGGCCATTATCAAATGTGAGGGGGTAAAATGTGCTTCTTCTCATTGATTTGGAAGACAGTGTAGAAGTAGAGTTGAAGGCTGTAGATTAGTTTCTTAGATTGTTTGATGGTTTGAGAGAGGTTAATAGGAGCTGAAGAATTGAATTAAAATTACAGAAGAACTAAAGACTTTTACTTCATGATACATGTTGCAGCACCCTTGAGAATTTCACTTGATATACATTCCGCTTAATTGTTCGAGTTGGCCTTTTATTTTCCTTCGATTTTTCCGCCGATATTTATTGATGCACACATCCTGTTTAGTTGTTTGGTAGCTAGGTCTACAAGCAACTGTTTAAATCTCCTTTCTTATCGAGGTTTCCGAATTGAGAAAGACCTGATCTAAAACCAATTTATGCCTATTATCAATTAATGTTGGGAGTGATCAATGTTGTGCTGACATGAACAGTTTTTATTTTGTTCCTTCAAACCAAGCAATGTATAGAAATTGAATGCTTCCTTTACCTGTAAATTTCTGGGAACCGAAATTCACCCCCAATTTCTTGGTAAAAGTAATTTTGAGAAAGAAATAAATCAGAATAGCTCGATTGCAGGTCATGGACAAGCATCTGAGTATATTGGCTAAGCAACATATTGAGACGCGCTTTGTGAAAATCAATGCTGAGAAAAGTCTTTACTTGGCTGAGAAGCTCAAAATTGTCGTTCTTCCTACTCTTGCCCTCATAAAAAATGCTAAAGTGGACGATTATGTGGTAAGTTGTGTGCAAATGGTTAACCAAGTTATCTTTTGAATAAAGATTTTATCTTGTGAGGCTTTATCATTGCTGAGACTCTGCTAATACAAATTAGGTTGGATTTGACGAGCTTGGAGGAAAAGATGATTTCAGCACTGAGGAACTCGAGGAGAGGTTAGCAAAATCCCAGGTTATTGTTTACGAGGGTGAATCGTCCCTCCATGCGTCCAAATCTAAAGGCAAAACCAAGAGTGTCCGTCAAAGCTCATACTCATCAGACTCTGAATAGATGTAAAGTAACGTTAATTTTGAGTCATGTTGTGAAAGTATTTGGCAATATTTTCTATGAGACCTATTTCTATTTTATAGGTAACTTACATCGAAAATACAAACTTTCTATTTAGGCTAACAAAACGCCCAGGAGAGTCCATGCATTCTTGCTCATACAGTTAACTAACAGGTCCAACACAGCTATACAGCAATAAAAATGCAAGCCACACACAATTTCTGGAATTTATTCACTTGAAAACATGCAAGTTTCTTGTTTCTACAGGTATGAACTAGCAAGTTTTAGTTCAGCATATTATTCTCTGGGGAAAAAAAATCATATTGTTAAATATTTCAAAACATAGTTATTGTGTTCTATAACAGACAAATACGTATATACACATATATAACTGAGTATAATTACAGCAGCTGCAACGAACTTGTTCACTCTTCAGAAGTACCATTCTCTTCAACGCAAGGTAAGGACAGAAGTTCCATAAGCTCCAACCGATATTCTAGGCCTCTAAGGTAGTGCCCCAGCAACATGCACCTTCATCAAATAAAATGAAAAATGTTAATCCCAGAACATAGAAGCTACGATAATTTTATTCACATACGAGCGCTTTAATTCCAGATCTCCTTGGCCCCAGGTTGGTTATGAAGAAAAAATCTGCAGATGTTAATTCCAGATAACGTCTAAAGAAGAAAAAAGCAGTGATTCTCCAATGCGGACTTAATTTCCAGGAAGGGATATGCAAATGATTTTGAAGCTCCAAATTTCAGTACACTGCAAAATCTCAGTTTCTCTAGTGTATTATTTCCCAAAAAACAATGAAGTTGACTATATTGTCTACTGACAGAAATCAATTTCATTATCCTGGCCGAAGTTGACCTCAATGATGCGGTTTATAAGCCCCCATTCCTCGTGAAAACAAGGAATGTTAAAATCTAGCCAACAATTCTAACATATAGAAACAGGTAAAATATGGCTAGGGATTCTAATGTCTCCTAATCCACACGAATATGGCATCTTAGACTGAAGGTGTTCAAAATTTGGAGCCAAAGAATCCACCACTGTTAGATTTCATGATCCGTGCTGTAAGCCAATAGAAGAGGGATATAACCTAACATGTCTACAAATTAAGAAAAAAATTAACCAAGCAATTGCCACAAAAAATAAAATAAAAAAATAAAGAAAGAAAAACAGAACATCCCGTTTTATGATTTGAGCAAGTCAGTACAGAATAGATGAATATTTTATATGTAGACAAAGCATACTCTTGACAAAGTAAAAAGAGAGGACATATGATCTAACCAAAACAGTAGGCGCGCCAGATAATCACGTGTCAAAGAAATAAGGGGCTGGAATTGAAGGGAAGTATTTTCAACAACGTCAATGCAATCTTTTGTTTCAATGATTATGGTTCCTATAGCTGGGTTGTCAGAGAGATCAGAAGCTTTTGAATGCATTTTAGGAGAAAGGGTAGCCAAGAGACCATGTACTACTGAATGTACGGTGTCCTTCAACTCAGGTGATGACGGTTCTGAAAGCTCCGCTACCTGTTCAATAGAAGCAGCAATATCCATCACAAGAATGAAGAAAACAAAGGATGGACAGTAAAGCAGAGTTGATAGAAGTACTACCATTTAAAGATAGCTGTCCTGCCGAACGTAAAAAAAAGTGATGAAATTTACGAATGCCTTATGAGTCACATCCCAAAAGGCATGCAGATTCATGCTCTTGAACATAAAGCAGAAATTTTCCATAAAGTGTGCATCAAAGAAATGGAAGGAAAACTATAACTTGAAATTTACAGATTTGCACAATAGATATCCCCAGTTTACTGTGTGATATTTTTTCACCATCCTTTAGTAAGATACTACACTCAATGCAAAGTAAGACATCTTATATAAATAGGATAGAAGTTAGCTATTATTATAGTAGGATAGTTGTTTCCTTTTAAATTAGGATTTTGTTTCCTCTTAGGTTTTCAGTTTTCTTTCTTTTTAGTAACATTGTTTAGTTTCCTTACATCGGTAAGACTTCTCATCATAGATTCATTACAATAAAATTATTCTCTTCAAATTTTCGGGTTTTTCAACTTTCTTATTGTTTCAAGAATTTAAATTCTGCTTTCACACCAAAATGCAATTAATCCTAGTTATACTAGGAATTGATCACAACTTGATGAGAAATCCTTTGCACGGAAGTCAGAAATAACAGTTTGCTCTACACCAAAGATAAACTAGACAAAATCCTAAACATGCAGCATTATTGTGATATTCAAATTCCCATTCCAAAATGGACCCTCAAGAAGGAAAAAGGAGAATTTAATCAGCAACAATTACAGACAATGTAATCTCTATACAATTGGAGAGGTTTTGCAGAAACAGAAAATGAAATCTACCACAGAAAACACATTTTCTTAAAATGTTGTTTGCCTTGCAAACTGAAATTATTAAAACTACAATCGCTTTCATTTGATCTTCAGTGCACTAGTCCATAATATCATCCATAAAGATCACTCTCCTTACATGATCACTAGCACTTCTACACACTAGTCAAAGCTGAACGTGCATTGTACGTTATTTTAAAATATTTTATAAGTAATGTAAAAGTAATATTTGGTACCAATTTGTTGGAAGATTTGATGAGTCTCGGATAAATTAAAAAAAATAAAATTTAGCATAGAAATTTAAGAGAAACTGTACTCAAATTGTACTCTCAAAACTTAATTTCTATGATTCAAATTTTTTGTAATGATGAAATATTATAAATGAGTAATATTTTTATATTACATTTGATACATAAAAATTAATTGTTAATACATAAATTTAAATATCTATGAAAATTTCTAGATATGAATAAATTAATCTATAATAACTCTATATTTATGTAATTCAAAATTTATCAAGTGAAAATTCATTGAATCTAGATTAATGTGAATGTTAATTTATTGAGAATTAATAACACAAATTTCATAAATGGCAATAATTATGTAGTACTTATTAAATATTGAAAACGAAAAATAAGGTATTATTGAAATAATTGAATTGTAGGAGGGTTAAAATCGTCCAAAAAAATGATTCTCCCTTGATGTGATATTTTAATTTATTATAGATATACATACCTTTTCTGGTTGCAAAGATCTTAAATAATCTAACAAGTCATTCTTTTCTTCCCCCACAAACTGTTGCATCTGAAGAGCCGCACTTTTTCGCTTAACTTCATGGAGCTCCTTAATTAGGCAGAATTAATAAACAACATTAGAATGTCATATGACATTTGTCTAAATAGGAGAAATAAATAAATAAAAATCAACAAGTGAAAAAAAAAAAAGAAAAAAAAAAAACCTATATAAGCAGCACCGAGTATACACATGCAAAACAATAAAAAGGAAAGGGGCACTCAAAAGAGAAATCAACTAAACCAAAAGAACTACACAATTCACAAATCTTTCCTGTGTCAACTCAGATGATAATCTACCACCTAAATTATGGAAATTGTATTAACCATGATACTCCACACAACAATCAACTTCTGATGCAAGAACCAAGGGTGCAAAAGGTGATAAACATCCAGTTTATGGAGAATTGCTCCACAAAATGGCAGCTTCCATATTTCAGCCTCTGACAAATTGAATACTGGTAGTTGATTTTAGTTCTCTTATTTTCAATGTAGATCAAAAGAGTAGTCTAGTTGCCCTAGGTTCAAATTCATACCATCTCTTGGAAAAATAGTCATATGGTAGTGACTCTTGAACACGTGATATTTGTTTACTCCCATACCACATCTGAATATTAAATGACCGCTTTTAGATACAGTGGTAAATTGACAAAAATGTTGACAATGCAATGCAAACCTAAAAGTAATGTTGGAAAAAAAATTTGATATATAGACGGATAAGAAACCCAAGATACCAATGAAGTACATAAATGCAAAATACACCTTTCTGACAGAAGATAAACGAGATTGCAATCTCAATATATATTCTCGAGCTTCAAGAGAAATTTCCCCAAGATCAGGAATCTGGGATGTAACTTCACCGTTTGTCTCTGATAGTGGCAAGTTGTCTTGTCTAAAAAATTTGCTCACTTCATCGTCATTGAGCAACAAACCTTCAGCTTCAAGTTTAGTATCTTCGGCCTTTTGCTTATCAATATGTCCTTTATGGATTTCAAGATTTTTCTCAACGCAAAGCCTAAATTCAGCATTCCGCAATGTATACCTGGAATAGAATAGCCTAAATTCAGCATTCCGAAACATAGTTCATTAATGATTACAGAGTCAAGCACGAACCGCTCATGATGTTTTCTAATTCATACTGCTCTTGGAAGAGATGTTCAGACAAGATTTTTCTAATGATTCCATATACCCCTACGTGTGATGAAAATAATGCATACAGAAATATTGGACTAGAGAGAGAGCTCAGAAACAAAGAAGGGCCAAGTTTAATTCATAACTTTATCAGATGAACTGCACAATTAATAATCTTAAAATTAAGGTTACGTATGCAAACATATATTCTGAATGAAGAAGTTGTACACAAGAGAGACTGTTACTTGAAGTAACTCAGCCCCATTTGGATAATTTATAATTGGTCAAACTTCATTTTCAACCACATATTTAAATGGATCCACCAATTTTTAACCGCACATACCATTTAAATCATTTATAATTTATCCAAACGGAGTCTCGGTAGTAAATGCAGCAGCTTGAGAGTTATAATAACTATTAAGCTAACAATTCAGGATAACAAATATAAAGTTTCTCAAACATAAGACTCTTGCACATGTATGAGATACTTAAAACCATTTATAATTTATCTTCTTGTCGAGGAGTATTTTCAAATGTTAGAGAACCTAGAAACCATAGACAACAAGGTTCTCCTAAATAATTATTCAATTTGTCCTATTAAACCCAAGGAATATAAGCTTGCCTACCATCTACACCGGAATAAATAGAGTTTCCGAAAAACCTGCTGGTGGAGGAAGACCTCTTAGTGGGTCCAAGAATCCAAGAAATAGTGGGAATTCTTGATCTCTCTCAATTTGAAAATCCAGGACTTCCCCTACGAAAATAGGTGGCTTCGCCGGCTTGGATAGCTAACAACTCAGGACAACAAATATAAGGTTTCTCGAAAATAGGACTCTTGCACATGTATGAGATACTGCTAAAACCATTTATAAATTATCTTCTTGTCTAAGAGTATTTTCAAATGTTAGAGAACCTAAAAACCACAGAAAACAAGGTTCTCTTAAATAATTATTCAATTTGTTTGATAGTCACATCAAATTTAACGTTTCAAAAAGAACCATTGCAAGGTTAATAAACTTATATATCTTTCACCACAATGAACAAAAATAAAAGCACATTAGTATACGCTAACCTCATACTACAGCAAAAGATATATATACTATAACGTAGCTCAGAGCTTATTCAGACTCAAGCATGCATCAAGTACGGGGACCAGAAGCAAGCTCCATCCTCGGCTGATATGACCATACAAATTTACATCATAATTCGAGAAAATAATGAAGGCCTGTGGCATTATTATGAATCCAAAATATCCCACTCAAGGATTCCAAAAGACTATGCTAAACCTCAGAACAATCTATCGAATCACTTCTAAGCTCAACGTATGAATTTTAAAGTCTTACCACATCCAATTAACTCGTTCTTAAACAAGAGCCTACATGTTTGTCTTACAATCTCCATCGCAAGTACTTTCGAGCGTCTTATGCACATAAACACACGTCACGTCAGTGGATAAATTAGTGTTACCTCAATAAGTTAAATATAAAGTAGCTTCCTGAACAAAAAATCTGAGAGAATGAGGCTCCAACTCACGAGATTATTCGATCTGTACTCTAAATTATGCATTTCTATTGTTGAAACGCATGTGGAAACAAACCTATTGCTTTTTAGTGTATTCACACAACATAAATAAAACGACAACAGCAGAGGATAAAGCTAATTATTATATTAGACTAAATTGTTAGAACTCACTTCCCTCGTACTTTATTTTCTTCACTATGCTTCTCTTTTCATTGTTTTATTTTTTTTCATGCCAAACGAAATTGTGTAGAATGTGTCCCAAAAAGTGAACCTACCCGGTCATCATTGAAGAAATCAACAGCTTGGAAAGTGGTTCCCATAATGCTTCAATCATCACCTGAAATTGGTCAGACGGAAGCAAGCCCAACATTCCCGAAATGGTCCTTTTCATGGCATCTATTGTCGTAGGTGGAACATCTTTCTGAATAAGGCTCACATCCAAAGGCTCTATTTCTTGTATCAAATTTGAGAGAACTGATTTCTGGAAAATATAACATTTTGTCAAGGTATTAATATTGTATGTATCAGTTCCTCATTCAGGGCAGACCTGTGCTTGCATTCACCCCAGGAAAGCCCATTAGCTAGCAACGCGAATTTGAAATTTCATTTCGGACATTTTATTAAACCAAGATGAGTTGATTTTCCGTTGACAAGCAAATAATTTTCTTTGTGTTCCTTCTCTGATCTAGTTCCCTAGCAATGTTAACTATTTTAAGAATTACCCAGTCCAGCAAGATTTTAAAAAAATATATTAATTAAATTAAATCAAAACTACCAAATTTAATAAGCAGAAAATTAAATTCAAACATAAAACCCTGACCTTCGACCGAGAATTCCCATCTCGAGAATTAAATTCCCCGCCGGAAGAAGAAGCTGAGGAAGCTAAAACTAGGGTTCTTAAACTTCGAGATTTGATAAAATATGCAGTGGGATAAATAACAGAAAAAGGGCGAGCGGGTGAAATCCGGCAACAAGGTCGTATAGTAGGAAGATGAAGAGGAGATCGTGAGAGACCGGCGGCGAAGGTTGCCATTAACAACCACCACCTTCTCCTCTCTCCCGACGGGCCCTAACAGTAACTGCTACAGCCACAATATGTGAGTATCTGATTAATCTTCGTGTACGTAAAGTAACAGACGGTAGGATTGAGTCAGACGGCATGCCATGTGACCCGGTTTGGGCTACGGGTCGCACCCCTTGATCTGTGGCGGGTCTGGGTCATGGGTCGGCGCTGTCAGTTGCACATGTGAACCGTTTTGGGCTTTGGGGCGTGCTATTCAATAACTGCATAAATTATTGCTTGCGGGCTTTGTCGGTTTTTCAATGGAACTCTCACAAAAATTACTTGTCCAATTTTTAGGTCGTATTTTTTAAAGATTAATTTCGATTTTTCACTGGGCTATTTACCAAGGGAACTCTCACAAAAATCACTTGTCAATTTTTTAGGTGGTATTTAAAGCTTAATTTCGATTGGATTGGATTAGAATATAATAGTAGACGAAATATAGGGTCATATGTTGGAAACCATATTCACTTCAATAGTATCAATCGAGCGATTCATTGATGATGAGAATACAATGAAATTTGAATAGTAAAGTCTTGTGCATTGAACGAAGTGTCTAAAAGAAGATGCATGGAGGCTTGAGTTAATGCCTACATACTACAGTAACTGAGTACAAGTACATGAAGTTCATGAAAACTATAATCAATTTTTTTTTTTTAATCTTGTTGTAATAATTTAGGACTAATAAACTTAAATTTGATATATATCCTGAACAAGAATCAATTCATAAGCAAAATAAATTTTCAATTAGTACATTTTAAAAGATGATTTCTCTCATCCTTTTTAAAGGCTCACTTGACTTTTACTTTTACTTTTCCTTTTCCTTCTACTTCTAGAAGAATTTCTTGAAAAAGTTATATTAAATCAACTTCTTCTAAACACTTTTTAGTTAGATATAATCTTTCAGAAAATTATCCGAACATGTTCAGCTGCAATTCTTAATTTTAAAAATAAATTTTGCTACATCCTCATATAAATGGATGCATGGTCCAGTTTTCGACGGGATTGACTTTGTCAATTCGATCTCTTTTTAAAACTGGCTTTTTTGGGTTCATGAACGTGCACAAAATCTAAGAGAACAACAACCCACAGATAATAAAGAAAGATCAAAAGAAGTTTTGCAAAAACAAAGGTGGCCGGCACAATTAAAGTTGTCCGCGGCGGAAAGCAGGAGACAGTTCAATTCATTCAAAAAAAAAATAAAAATTATTATCTTTAATAATTATGGTTTTGCTTTGCACTCTCTGTGTGTAAAAAATATTAAATATTTCTATCGTTTTTATATTTGAAGGATTTTCAAATACAACTCAAATCAAGTGAGAATCGAGCTATCTGTTTTAAAGTTGTTCAAATCAAAATATTACAGTGAATGGTTGGTGTGAGCAAAATATTACATTCCATTCCCCTTAATTTATCCACTCTTCACTTGTGATGTATATTATTTGTTAACCTCGGAAATTGGGCCCTCCACGTGGTCAATCGATAATCACTCCACGTATTTCTCCTTGCGTGCAATCAATGCACAGTCAGATGCATACGAATAAAATTATTATCTTTAATAATTATGGTTTTGCTTTGCACTCTCTGTGTGTAAAAAATATTAAATATTTCTATCGTTTTTATATTTGAAGGATTTTCAAATACAACTCAAATCAAGTGAGAATCGAGCTATCGGTTTTAAAGTTGTTCAAATCAAAATATTACAGTGAATGGTTGGTGTGAGCAAAATATTACATTCCATTCCCCTTAATTTATCCACTCTTCACTTGTGATGTATATTATTTGTTAACCTCGAAAATTGGGCCCTCCACGTGGTCAATCGATAATCACTCCACGTATTTCTCCTTGCGTGCAATCAATGCACAGTCAGATGCATACGGCCGGAACCAGCGGGAGTGGCGGCGGCTGTATACACTCCGACGATCAAGTTAGGTTCAGGTGATCGGAACAGTGTCAAGGTTGTGCAAAATAGTGGGGAGGAAAATGTATATATATTTGCTTGCTATAGAGTGCTAAGTAGTAAGAGTTTCATTACTTTTGTCTCTTATCAAGTTTTGGGTATTTATAAGTGAGGAGAACCATTGGATGTGGGACACGTGTATACATCTGACGGTATGAGATATCTACTCATACGCGTCAATCAACCGCGTCTATAGAGTGGGTGGATAATTACTTCTCCCGAGTTGAGTTGACATAAAGTTGATACATCACATCAACTAGCCTCGTAGAGACGTCAAATCACTTTAAACTTTAGGAACAGAAAAAATCTTGACAAAGATCTCATTCTGAAATTGTCGACGGAGGTCCCCGGAGTGCATTTCGCCTCGGATTCAGGGGCGAGGGCGCTTCGGTCAGTACCGCAGAATTGCATATGCCTCGTAGTGTGATAGCAGATCGTCACCGTTGGTGAAGTCGCTTCGGAACCACTTCGGATGAGTGTTCCACACCTCGCATGATGTGGTGGTGGACTTTTCGAAGTGGTTCAGATGGAGACGTAACAGTGGTCTCCCAAGTCCAGGTATGAATGTTTATATCATAGGTGGACTTGTCTTTTCGATCGGGTATGTATGCCTCGGGATGGGGACCGTGAGTTGTGAGAAATTGAGGGTCAATTTCTTGTGTTCGTCGAAGCGTTGATCCTAGGCAGATGCACTAAAACTTCGCTACTGCGTGAGGGAAAAATTTATGTGAGATTGAGGTGTTGCCCAACTGGACGATGTGTAGGGAGATGGTCCACATAGCGACCGAGACGATGACTCACAGGGGACTCTGTGTCAGGTGCGTCTAAACTTTGTAAAGCTGACTGAAGCTGCCATCGGTGAGCTGACCCACATGGGACGACACGTTAGGAGATGGCTAAAACTTTGTAAAGTTTAGGAGGGAACGTAACGATCGAGGCGATAACCCACAGGGGACTCCGCATCAGGTGCGTCTAAGCTTGTAAAGTTGAGTGAGGAATGTAGCTACCGAGGCGATGACCCACAGGGGACTCCGTGTCAGGTGCATCTAAACTTTGTAAAGTTGAGTGAGGAGCTCATCTACCTCCGGTGCGCTGACCCACAGGGGACGACGCGTTGGGAGATGGCTAAAACTTTGTAAAGCTTAGGAGGGAACGCAGCGACAGAAGCGACGATCCACAAGGGACTCCGCGTCAGGTGCCTCTAAGTTTTGTAAAGTTGAGTGAGGAGCTCAATCCGAGGCGGTCGTATTTGACGTTAACTGATTTGACAGTTGTTGCGTATTTCGAAGGTGACAGTTGGGTGCAGCGCCCATTCCCCTAAAAGGCTGCTGCGGCTACTTATTGTTGACGGCTGGTGGTGATCGAGGCGACGCGTTTTATGCGAGCATGAAGGTCACAGCAAAATTTTAGGCATAGATCAAATCTGGCGTTTCATTTCAACGGCCTAGATTGATGATACGACAGACGGCCTAGATTGATTGCATTTGAATTCGACGGTGGAGATTAGTTGGAGCGCTCTATAAAAGGCGGACTTGAGCGCTTTTGGAGCTTTTCACTCTTGCGAAAACAGAAAATCCCATTTGCTCTTAAACTTTTTGAGATTTTCGGCGTTCTTCAAGCATTTTTGGCGAGAAATTTGGATTTCCTACGACCACACACCGCTTTTTGACTATTTCTGGCTGGGGAACACTCAAACTCGTAAGTTTCAGTAAATATTTGAGACATTTCTTTTCTGAAAAAATGGCTTCTGAGGGTAGTGCTAGTTCGAGAAGGGGGCTGGAGTTAGTGCGAATGGACGAGCCCATTGTGGCGACCTCCTCCAAAGTAGCCGAAGTGATACTTGGGGGGAGAACATTTGGAAGGGGCCGGATAGCCCAGCAGATACCTCTGTACATTGGGGGCGTCAGATTATCCCTCCAAGCTAAAGGGGGCCGACTTAGAAAGACTTAGGTCTGAATATAGGATCTCAGATAGTATAGACCCGATCCTTCCCGAACCCGATGAGAGGGCCTGCTACCCTAGGCCAGGGTGCGTGGCGATAAGCGAGGCGATCCTTAGGGCTGATCTTAGGCTTCCAATTCACCTTTTTTTAGGGATGGTGCTCAGGTCTTATGGCTTAGCACTGACCCAACTGAACCCGAACTCTTGGAGCCAAATGGTGGGCTCCTGGATGTTATGGAAAGATACGTCACTTGGGGTGGAGATACCCTTCTCTATTTTTCAGACCCTCTACATTCCCAAAGTAACAGCCAGGGGGGATAAGACCAGGGGCTAGTATTACCTGACCTCTTGGGGTTCCCACACTCTTTTCGTGGTTGATATGCCGAGCTCCATCAAGGAGTGGAAGAGCTCGTGGTGCTGGACTTCTGGGAGATGGGACACAATGGAGGGGGACCCCCTGGCACCTTTCACGGTTCCCACGAAGTACTCGTCACTTAGTGAGTATTGTAGCTGTGATTCTTGTTTATTTCTCTTCGGTTCAAATCATAACTAACATTTGTGTTCATTTTTTGAAGGCACTCTTCCTCGGTGCTAGCTATCCTCTGACGACTTCAGCATCATCTGCGTCATATACCAGCTGCTTTCGAAGAAAAGGTCGTACCACTGGCTGATCAGAAAGAACATTCATTTTGTGACGCATGACCTGATGGCCTCACAAGGTAATATCTCGAAGCGAATACCTTTTAGTATTTTCGAGTCGTTTAAACTTGTACTAATTTACTTGTTTTTTGTAGATTATTTTAATAAGAAGATGCCTCTCCGAACCGACTTCAAGACCATTCAAAAGATGATGGTCGAAGCGAGGGCCTTGAAGACCTCTTCCTCCGCCTATAAGAAGTAGATGGAGGACTTGGTGGACGCCAGCAAGCTAGCCTTTGACAGAGGAGGAGGTGCTTGAAGATCTTAAGGCCAATCTGCTTCGAAAGGATAAAAAGCCTGCTGTCCCTTCGAAGCGACCAACGGTGGCGAGACCACCCCCCGTTCTGAGGCAACTACAATTCCTACCGGGGTGGCCATTTCGGAGAAAATTCCTGCGCCATCAGAGGCTTCTCCTGCCCCGGCCACACTGCCAGTTGCTGCTGTGCCTCTCGCGCAGGTGCCGGGGCAGCCCAAGAGGAAAAGAGCTCGTCCTTCAAAGGAGGTGGACTTCTTGGGCACGAACTCCGAGGAGCCAGTAAAAGAAGTACTGGAGGCCCTCCCCCCAGAAACGGTTGCAGTGGCGGTGGTCCATAATAAGTACTGGACCGAAGAATGGAAGGACCACACCGCCTCCTGCACTACCGAGGATTTAGTGGCGGCCAATAGTGCTTGCGTGGCCCGGGCTCTAAGCACCATCATCCAACTCGAAGGCTTGGTGAAAGACCTCAACGCCAAGAGGGAGGACCTCGCCAAGCGCTTCGAGGAGGCGATGAAATATGAGGATGCGGTGAAGGAGGCTCGGGCCAAGGCCGTGGAGGAAGAGAAAGGAAGAAGGGAGGTTGAGGTCCAACTGGCGGCTGCCAAAGGAGACATAGAGTGACTGAAGAAGGAACTCTATGAAGTGGAGTGTCAAGTAGCTGCTATGATCCGAAGAATGGATCACGCTAATGAGCACCACCGGCTCGCCACGGAGGCTCTGGAGGCCTCAAATAAAGAAAAAGCAAAGCTGAGGTAGAGGACGGAGGCCCAATCTGAGGAAATTGCCTCCTTGAAGGAGGAACTGAAGTTGACAGGGGAAGTGACTGTTCAAAATTTCATTGACCACTTCGAGGAGCATCCTCTGTACAACAACTTTGCAAATTTTTGGGCCTCCTGGAGTGCCCAAGGCTTATTGAGTCGGCTGAAAGACGTCCACCCCACTCTGAGTATCTCCTCTTTAGAGGCAGAGTTCAGGGGATCTAATGGAAGCTGGCTTGATAGGCTTGCCGAGGACGCTCCAGAGGTCCCTGAGGCGGGCGAGGTAGAGGTTGGCGTGGAAGGGCCTCCTGTAGAATAGGGCTAATCTCGTAATGGCTTTAGCCTCTTTTGTAACTCGATTTCAAGTGAATGAAATGAAATTTTTTGCCAGGTATTGTTGCTTCTGTTTTCTTATCATGTTGATCTATTTACACATATATGAATGACGATCACTTAAGATTAAACGCCTCTTAACAATAATCAGAAGATCGACGCCTCTTGACAATAATCAAAAGATCGGATCACTTAAGTAATCAAGCACCTCTTAACAATAATCAGAAGATCGGATCACTTAAGTAATCATCAAGCACCTCGTAATAATAACCAGTTAATGACTTCTATCGGATCACTTAATTAAACATATTGAAGGACTGAGGTAACAATTTACTAACCGATGTGACAAAGAACTGAAGTATCATTACTTAGAGAAGTTACATTACCCTTTACTAAGGCATTTTCAGCACTCAATAAGTTAGGGACATTACAAACGAGATCGGATCAGGACATACACCTATTAGACAACATTGAGATCGGATCGGAACAAAAGCTCATCACTGATAGTACTTCCTCAAGTGTTCGATGTTCCATTGATGAGGTAGTGATTTCTCTGCCATGTTTTCAATTTCAAAAGTGCCAGGTCGGGATTCCCTACGGATGCGGTAAGGACCCTTCCAGTTCGGTCCCAACACTCCGGACCCGGTTGGCTTTGATGATTGGAAGACCCTTCAAGGACGAGGTCCCCCAGGCAAAGAATTCGGTTTCTGACCTTAGAGTTATAATAGTGGGTCATCTTTCTATGGTATTTTACCAAATTCACCTGGGAGGTATCCCTCCTTTCTTCAAGGAGGTGGAGTTCGTTTACTCGGGTCTCGTCGTTACTGATCTCGTTGAAGTGTATACGATAATGCGATGGGACCCCGACCTCGACCAGGCTCATGGCTTCAGCTCCGTAGGTCATTGAGAATGGTTTTTCAACTGTTGCGGTTCGGCTTGTGGTTCTGATGGCCAAGAGGACGTAGGGAAGCTCATCGACCCAAGCTCCCTTTAAGGTGTCAAACTTCCTTTTTAGGGTATGCTTGATAGTTTTGTTTACTGCCTCAACTTGTCCATTTGCTTGCGGGTGATGAGGTGTTGAGAAATTCTTTTTTATCCCCAGTTCATCACACAATTCTCGCATTTTCCTGTTGTCGAACTGTCTCCCGTTGTCGGACACTAAGGAGTGGTGAATGTCGAACCTGCAAATGATATTCTTCCAGACGAATTTCTTAGTATTCGCCTCGGTGATCTTGGCAAGAGGTTCAGCCTCGACCAGTTGGTGAAGTAGTCAATGGCGACAATGGCGAAAGTCGCGCTTCATCTTCCTTTTGGGAGTAGACCAATGAAGTCGATGCCCCACTTGACGAATGGCCAGGGGCTGGTCACTACAGAGAGGCTCTGAGAAGGCTACCTTTGAATATTTGAGAAGTGCTGGCACTTGTCACATTTCTAGACAAACTGGCAAGCATCCCTTTTCAGGGTCGGCTAGAAGTAGCTTTGACGGAGAACCTTGTGTGCTAGAGCCGTTCCTCCGGACTGATTTCCACAGATTCCCTCATGGATTTCCCTAAGTATATATGTGGCCTCTTCGCCTCCCACACATCGGAGAAGTGGTGAGGCGAAGCCTCTTTTGTAGAGCATATCCTCTTGCAGGACGAAGTGCGCAGCCCTTCTTCTTAACTTCCTTCCGTCGCTTCTAGAAGCAGGTAGTGTTTGATCCTTTAGATAGGTGATGATGGGCTGCATCCATATTAGGGTGCCTTCTATCCATAGTACCTCTTCACCTCCGAAAATGGAGGGCTTCGTTATGTGTTCAATAAGGACGACCTTTAGTAGCTCAGAATCCTTGCTGGCCAATTTTGAAAGGACGTTTGCATGTGTATTCTCTAGGCGTGGGACTTGAATCAGTTCGAACCTTTCAAACTGAGGAACTAGGTCCAGAACTAATTTCAAGTATGCAACCATACTGCTGTCTTTGGCCGCAAAGCTTCCATTGACCTGGCTTACTACAAGCTGAGAATCGCTGCTTGCTAGGAGCCTTCTGACTTGCATTTCTCTTGCTAGTCTAAGGCCTGCTAGAAGGGCTTTATATTCGACAGCGTTGTTCGAGGCTTTGAAGCCGAACCTTAATGCGCAATTTAGCTCGTGGCCTTCGAGGCTTTCCAAGACGATCCCTGCCCCGGACCCGGCCTCTCCTGAGGATCCATCTACGAACAGTTTCCATGTCGGGGGCTCAGCTGGTTCCATTGTCGCCTCCATTTCTGGGGCCTTGGCAAACTCAACCACAAAATCTGCAAGAGCCTGGCCCTTAATGGCATGTCGAGGTCGGAACAGTAGGTCGAACTCGCTGAGCTTGATTGCCCATTTTAACAGGTGTCCTGATGCATCTGTTCTCTACAGCACTTGCTTCAATGGGAAGTTGGTGAGAACTTCAATCGAGTGGGCCTGGAAGTATGGCCTCAGTTTCCTTGAGGCTGTGATGAGGCCCCCAAGTGCCAGTTTCTCCATGTTTGGGTAGCGTGTTTCAGCTGGGAGGAGTGCTTTGCTGACGCAGTATACTGGTAACTGGCGCTCATTTTATTCTCTGACTAGGACGGCGCTGACCGCCACGTCCGAAACCACCAAATACAGCTGCAGTGACTCTTCTGGTTGAGGTTTTGACAAAAGGGGTGCCTCTCCGAGGTAATTTCCCAGCGCTTGGAAGGCTTCCTCGCACTCAGAAGTCCATTGAAACTTCTTTCTTTGCCTAAGCACTTGAAGAAGGGTAAGCTCTTATATGTAGCCCTGGAGATGAAGCACTGAGCGCGGCTATCCGACCATTGAGACTTTGGACCTCCTTTGATTTTTGAGGTGACCTCATCTCTAGTAAGGCCGTTATCTTTACTAGATTTGCTTCAATTCCTCTTTGGTTAACAATATACCCCAAGAACTGACTCGAAACCACCCCAAAAGTGCACTTGAGGGGATTCAACTTCATCTTATATTTTCTAAGCATCTGAAAGGTTTGGTCGAGGTGACTTACGTGTTCGCTTGCTTGGAGGCTTTTAACTAGCATGTCGTCCACTTAGACCTCCATGATTTTGCCAATGAGTTCGGCGAATATCATGTTGACCAGTCTCTGATATGTAGCCCCGACATTTTTCAATCCGAAGGCCATAACTTTGTAGCAGTAGAGTCCTCTGTCTGTAATGAATGATGTAGCTTTCTCATCAGGTCAGAACATGGGTATCTGATTGTACCCTGAATATGCATCCATGAAGCGCAATAGTTCATGTCCAGCGGTGGAATCCACAAGTTGGTCTATCGTTGGAAGTGGGAAGCTGTCTTTAGGACACGCCTTATTTAAGTTGATGAAATCTATGCACACCCTCCACTTTTCGCTGGATTTTTTCACCAGGACCGGGTTGGATATCCACTTCGGGTAGATGGCTTCCCTTATGAAGCTACTGCGGCTAAGCTTTCCTACTTCGTCTTTGAGCGCCTCGTACCTCTCCGGGTTGAGGGCACATCTTTTCTGCCGATGAGGGGCACAGGAGGAGTTGATGTTAAGATGGTGGCAACTGGTCCTTGGATCTATTCCCACCATGTCTTCATGCTTCCAAGCGAAGTCATCCAAGTTCCTTTTTATGAAGCTTATCATTTCTTTTTTTACTTCAGGGGACAGTGCCTTCCCTATTCGCAAGACCTGACTTGGGTCCTCTGGGTTGGCGGAGAAAGCTTCGAGTTCTTCTATTGGGGTTGCATTTGGTTCAGAGTCAATTATTCGGGGATCTAACTCTTCAAGAGGGTGTCCTTGTTCAGGGGCCTCTTCTATGTCGACGTCTTCTTCCTGTTCGGAGGTATGCCCTTGTTCAGGGGCGTCGAGCATTTCCACGTCCATACTAGCTTCATTGGTGACTTCAGTTATGATCACGTTCACAGTTCGGGGCTCCGACTTTCGTAAAGAGTTCAAGTAACATGCCCTGAAGCCCATCTGGTCGCCTCGGACCGTAGCAATCCCATGTTTAGTAGGGAATTTCATACACAAGTAGTGGATGGATGTGACGTGACGGCCCAAAGATCTTTTAAAGTGGGTTTGTCCAATACTCCATGATAAGCCGATCTGTGGTCTACCACTAAGAATCCCATGAGGTGTTGGGCCACTAGGGGTCCTGAACCCATCTCGACGGGCAGAGCCATCCGCCCTCGTGGGACGATGTTGTCCCTAGTAAATTCGAATAGTGGGTCGGTCATAGGGATCAACCTATGTTCAATTTACATTTTGTCGAAGGTGGAGCCGAGAAGTATGTTTACTGAACTGCCATTGTCGACGAGCATGCGTTTGAGTCCGTTTCTAGCCACTACAACTCTCACAACCAATGTGTCACAATGGGGTTGGTGAATTCCTTGTGCATCTTCCTGGGAGAAGGTAATTGGGGCCATCTTGCTGGCCTCTTGAGACTCGTTGACAATATAAGTGATCATTGGTGGGTCATTTGCTTCCCTTGTATAATTCATTTGGGCATTTCTGGTGTTGCCATCGATGTGAGGTCACCCAATGATTGTGTCAATCTCCCTAATGACTTGGCTCCCAAAAAATGGGGCTTGATCTCTCTGTCTAGACTGTCCTCGGTCCCTTGATTCTCTTCTTCGGGGTGATTGCTCTCTATGCCCTCTCTCTTCCCTGTTTGGGAAGGCGGATCTGCGAGGATATTTGCTCCTGCTGGAGGGATGTGAGTTGCTTCAATCCAGGCATCGATTAGCATTTCGACACTCGCTGGTGTTATGCCCGTAGAGTTGGTGGAAAGTGCAAAACCTTGCCCCTTCTAAGGGCCTGTTTGATCGCTTCTTCTTCTTCTTACTATGTGTTCTTCCAGATGGTCCTGCTTCGCCAGGAGCATTCTCGTATGTTAATATCGGCACTGCATTCAGTGTGGCGGAAGCCAGTGCCTGTTCGGAGGTGGAAATTATTGTGTGACCTGCTTGAGTCTATTGCTGAGTGATAAGGTGCGCTGCGGGTCCTCGACCTACCTATCTCTGAGGCGAAAGGAGTCCCTGCGCAACACGGTTTCAGTGATCAATCATTTCTTCATTGACGATTTTCACTCTCATCATTTCCACCAGTTCATCATAAGTGGCGGGATTCTTGCTGCGCATGTCCCTCCAAAACAAAGTGTTCATGTTGAGGCCGTCTTCCAAAGCTGAAAGGGCTTCTCTGTCAGTGACATGTTCACAGTATGTGATTTCGTCTGTAAATCTGGCGAGATAGCTTTTCAGCGTCTCTTCAGGGGCCTGCCTCATATTTTGCAGGCGTTGCACTGGGGCATCTTCTTCTCTGCGTGAGAGGTATTGGTTCAAGAATGCCTTATTCAAATTTGGTCAACTCCTAATGCTCAGGGGAGGAAGTCTGCTATACCACAATTCAGCAGCTCTGTCCAGGGTTAGGTGGAAGGCTCTGTATTTCAAAGCAGGCGTGGCTCCCCTGAGGCTCATCTGTGTCATGTACTTGGTGAGATGCTTCTTCAGGTCCCCCTTTCCTTCATACTTGGGGATCTCAGGGGGCATGAAGTTCGCTGGCATTGGGAAACTTCGGATCTCCCTTGAGAAAGGGAGGTTATCATCATCATCGTCGTCGATTTCATAAGATCGACAAGGCCCATCAGACATTTCATCATCTTGAATATCCTAGGGAGGTGGAGGTGTTTCTCCTCGGCTCCCCCAATCGACTAAGTTCCTCCTATCCCTCCTATTTCTAGGAGGAGGAGGTGCCTGTTCTTGCTCTTAGTCTTGTCGAACCGATTTTCGCACTGAGCGGACCCTATTGCTAGGGTCCTGCCCTATTCGATCGAAGACGCTTACTGACCTTTGTTCATCACATTCTTGAGGGAAATTGTCCCCTAACTGTGGCTCTGCTGGCTGGCTCCCTTGTACATAAGATGTGGCTTCCGCGTCCAATTCTCTTTCGAGGGCGTATTCCCTGTGCTGGCTCATATGGCCTCAGGAACGAGATACAGGGGTTTCCCACATTGGGTAGGATCCTTGGGGCATTTGAGAGCCCTGGTGACCTCGAGCTTGCATGAGAAGTTCATGCATCGCCATATTCTGAGCTGTGATGTCTCTCATGTCCGCAGCTATTTGAGTCATTCCTTCAGTGAGCATGGTTGTTCTTTCACCTCGGCGACGTCAATGATGGGGCCTCTGGTGAGTGACATTGTTATGGAACGCCTCTTCTTCAGAGGCCTCTCTCATGGGGTTGTCGTCTTCATGGCTGGAACTCATTCTATCTCCTTTTTCAAGGGTGATGAGAACTTGGGTTATAACTCGACTTTGTTCTTTTTCAAGAACGTGCCCTTTTCAGGGTAAGTCGCTAGTTTTCCCGTAACTTCTCCGGTGGAGAATACAGAACTTTGAAAAAAAATTTTCCCATAGACCGCGTCAATCTGTTGACCTTGGAAATTGGACCCTCCATGTGGTCAACCGATAGCCACTCCACGTATTTCTCCCTGCGCGCAATCAACGCATGGTCAGATGCATATGGTGGGAACCAGCGGGAGTGACGGCGATCGTATACACTCCGACGATCAGTTAGGCTCAGGTGATCGGAACAGTGCCAATGTTGTGCAAAATAGTGGGGAGGAGAATTTACATATATTTGCTTGTTATGGAGTGCTAAGTAATAAGAGTTTCATTATCTTTACCTCTTGCCGAACTTTGGGTATTTATAAGTGAGGAGAACCATTGGATGTGGGACACGTGTATACATCTGACGGTATGAGGCGTCTGCTCATAGGTTTCAATCAACCGCGTCTATAGAGTGGGATAGTAATTACTTCTTCCGAGTTGAGTTGATACGTCAAATCAACTAATCTCATGGAGACATCAAATCACTTTGAACCTTAAGGGCAGAAAAGATCTTGACAAAGATCTCATTCTGAAATTGGAGGCGGAGGTTCTCGGAGTGCATTTCGCCTCGGATTCAGGGGCGATGGCATTTTGGTTAGTACCGCATAATTGCCTATGCCTCGTAGTGTGATAACAAATCGTCACCGTTGGTGAAGTCGCTTCGAAACCACTTCGTATAAGTGTTCCACACTTCGCATGATGTGGTGGTAGACTTTCCGAAATGGTTCAGATAGGGACGTAACATTATTATTTCTTAATACATTTCAATATGAGAATAGATTAATCTTATCGTTCCCATTTGTTATATTTTCATTTATATTTTGTTATATTCTTCTTAAGAATTTAACATTTATTGCAGCCACATGCTATATGGATTACTAAATTGCATCAAGATCTAATTCAATTTTTAAAAGATTAAGGTATCTAGGCCCTCCTTGTTGGAATAACATGATGGTCAACCCTAAAAAAAACAGTAAAAATTCATGAAAAATACTTTTATTAACCAATAGGTGGCTTGTTTTATTCATTATGAGATTAATAAAATATAGTAACAACTTAGCCCCTTTTTGCTTCAGTTAAAAAATAATTTTCATTAAATTTTAATAAAAGTTAATGAAATGAATGGTTAAAAAGTTGTAAATTCTATGAAATGTGTGATTGAAAATAAATTTTAAAAAATGAGAGGGCCAACAAGGGCTTAAATACACTGTCAAATCTATGAAATCTTATGTATACAATTATATAGATGGTAATATTATATTGATCCGACATTTGGTGCTTCAAAGTTACACGATCAAGTACTTTGGGTCAGCCCTTCAACCTTGAGTAATGATTAACGCAAAATTTATCTTGAAAAATATGCGACAAACTCAAAATGAACGAGAATACGAGAAAGAAATACTTATTTGGATAAGTACTATCCGGAGGCTTCCATCTTGCCTAACACTGACGAAAAAGTTGCCATTTTTGTGGGTTTTAGTGATGATTATGAAGAAAAAGTCAAGGAAATTGGTCAACCATATCATAATATCAGTTACTTGGACGAAACAAAAAGAAAAAATAACAATAAAAAGGAGTTCATTGAACCAGATTGAAAATGTCACATCCTTTTTCCCATATTACACAACCTAACTCTCAGAAGTCCTCATATATCTAATTTACACTCAAATACCTAATCACGAAAGGCGAAAGAAAAAAAGAAAAAGAAAAAGAATACCGAACATCTAAGAAGAATTTATAGTTAATTTGCTTGATTGGTCAAATCACATACAATTCACTTAACGGCGCCGTTCGGGAGTCCACTGAGGTGGTGATGGGCTAAAATGTGTTGACACGACTCTTGAGTCTAGAAGTTCCATAATTGGTGTAAAGCTTACACACCTTGGCACTTTGTATTGATTTATGGAGGCGCCCCTTGAAATTGCATAGTCCATCAACTCTTCAAATGTACCATTTTTAACCACCCGTATTTCTAGCGGACCGATGGAGTTGTCTGCCACTCGGCATTGGCGGTACACTGAGTTGAGCGACTCCTCCATTGCTAGACAACATTGGTTTAGCACATCATTACTGGGCGAATTTGTCAAGTCCTTTACGAGTAATTCCCAATAAATCACGTAGTGACCAGGAATTGTTTTCGTGTCAGCATAACTCGTGTACTCGACGACACTAGCATTGAAATCACGTAGGAGTATTGAAGCATTCTCGACCGCAGTTTGAAGTTCAGCCTCATCGGTTTTGTCTGAGTCAATGCTTAAGAGAACATTTTTACGTCTCACAAAATGGAATTGGGGTGCTGAGTTGTGGAAACCAGTGACTCTGAGGATATCACCAACTTTGTAGCGATACAATCCAGCATAAGTCGTGATCACAAGTTCATATTCCTTACCGATTTCTACGTCCACGAGATCAACAAGTTGGGGAGGAGAATCACGAGCGACTCCAACCGAGTTAGGTTCGTGTGGCAAGAACTCGAAATAGGCCATGTTAGGCATGATGGTGTAGGAAACTTCGGATGGCTTGCACATGGGGTTGAGATTGAGCCCAAAATAACACTCTGAAGATGCATACATGGTGCATGCTTTTGGCAATCCACCGCTATAGTAATCGAGAGTTGGGATATATTGAGCCATTGCACCAGTAACAATAACGTCAAGATACTTTGTGTTGGGCCAAATTCTAGTGATAATTCCCTCCCAATTTTCTTTAGCGCACTCCTTGGCAATAAATTCAGCCAAATCCGGGTCGGGTCTCAGAACTTCAGTCATGCATTCTCGGATTGCCGGGTCGGTTACTTTCGGGTTAAGAGATCCAGTTTGTATGTCTTGAGCGAGCTGTGGCCAGTTGAGCTGGAGGAAGCGGATGGCCCGGAGGAGGCCAGAGGCAAAAACTGCCCCGACCCGAAGGACTTGTTCACGTTCGTAGAGACCGCATAGCATTTGGGTATACATGCTTTGGAAAGAATCAGCACATAGAATAGCTTCATTTGGGCTTGTGTAAACATTGTAAGGGTCATAGGGTCGGGTCTTGAAATGATCGCTCTTGTAATAGCTTGTGAGAACGGGTCGAGCCAGGAGCCCACCCGGAGTCTTCGTCTCTGATTTCACAAACAAGAAGTATAGCCCTTTGCCTTTGTCCAGACCTTTCACGTAACTGTTCCATACAAAAAAACATGCACAGATCAGAAACTGCTTATTTCCATTACCCCAAAAAAAAATTAAAAAAAAAAATAAAAAAAAAATAAAAAAAAAATATATATATATATATTTTAACTTTAATTTTTAATTACTTACAGGTTCATAACTGGCATGAGAAGACTGTAAAGAAGCTGACGACGATCCAATTCTTCTTTGATTGTTGGCATAAGTTTTCTTTCACCGGCTGAAGTTCCAGAACTGTGATTTTTCAAAGTCAAAATTTGTATTATTAACCTTTAAAGATATGTTTATAATTATTTATAATGACTAAGCGCCGTTTGGCTCCCATTTTTTGAAGTAAAAATGGGTGAAATAGTATTTTTTTGAAAAATAAGTGGTTGAAAAAGAAAGTAAAAATTTTCGATTTACGTGTAATATTATTTTATAAAAAATTGTGGGTTGAAAATGAGAGAGAGAAAAATGAAATTTAATGTAACGGAGGCAAACAGGAGCTAAAATAAGTGCTTTTTACAAGCTTAATCAATTAATTACCTGGTAAGGAATTCAGAAACAGGGTGAGCAGATAAAATTGGAGACCTATCTCCATTAGCAATTCTTTGAATCAGAGGCTGGAGATCTTCATACGTAACTATTGGGATTTTGGATTTAAACGTTTCACGATCAACGGCTCCATCGAAATTAAAGTTTTTTATATATTCAGTATGAGAATTTGTGCTCAAAATTTCTGCCAAAACTCGCTCCTGAACTGAATCAGCATATCGGGTCATTTCTTCAATGAATTGAAGCTTCTTTGCATCTTTCTCACACGCCGGAGGACCCAAAGGAGAAGACAAAATCGAATCAACAGCCATTTAAAGAAATAAATATATGTAATATGTGCTTAAATTTTTCTAGAGAGAGAGAATCTGTTGAGTTGAGAGAGAAAATAAAAGTTTTTGGAGAAGATGGTGGGAAGAGGAAGAAGAAGATTGACTTATATAGAGAGCACGTAGGGTGCAGAGGGACGTCACATGCCAATATCATAGTGGGGTCCACTGAACAAAAAGAAAACTCCAGCAGGGTTAAGTGGTGAAGGACAATTTTGTAAATAGATTTCAGCTTGGTCTTAAGGAGACAAGGTGGGGCCCAAACACGTCTATATGACAGGAAGGAAGGGGACATGAGGGACCACAATTCTCCACGTCAGCATTTACAGGCTGTGTTGGCTTTGGCTGTCGAACACGCTGCACTTTTCTGGTAAAAATGTTGGTCTACGATAGCGATCGGCTGCCGGCGGACTCGACAATTCCAACTGCTATAAACGTGGTTTGTAGCACTACGTAAATCACCTGATATACGTAACTCTTCGACCGTATTTTATAACGGAACAAGTGCGGTATAACGTCTATTTAGCATAGGTAATTTTTTGAGAAACTTGTTTTAGAATTGTTTGTTCTATGAGCTCTCGTAACCTTACAAATTACGTACAAAAAAATTATTCAAATATATTTAAAATAAACTTCTTAGTTTCAGAAATAGTTTTAACTTTTCCAAAATCGAGCTCTAAATGAAAGAATGGTAGGTTTATTTGGGTTGTGCTTTTGCAGATTAATTTCTTATTTGGAATGGAGCGTTGACTGGTGCAACTTCTTGTTAATGAAATTGAATAATAGGGTAGGGTGCATTATAATAATGGGCAGCCCGGGTCTCTGTTGAAAATTAATGGTCGGATCCAAGCAAAATGTAATAAAACATGGCAATCACGTGGTTACCTCGACCGTATTTTATAACGGAACAAGTGCTGTATAACGTCTATTTAGCATAGGTAACTTTTTCAGAAACTTGTTTTAGAATTGTTTCTTTTAAGAGCTCTCGTAACCTTTCAAATTACGTACAAAAAAATTATTCAAATATATTTAAAATAAACTTCTTAGTGTCAGAAATAGTTTTAACTTTTCCAAAATCGAGCTCTAAATGAAAGAATGGTAGGTTTATTGGGTTGTGCTTTTGCAGATTAATTTCTTATTTGGAATGGAGCGTTGACTGGTGCAACTTCTTGTTAATGAAATTGAATAATAGGGTAGGGTGCGTTATAATAATGGGCAGCCCGGGTCTCTGTTGAAAATTAATGGTCGGATCCAAGCAAAATGTAATAAAACATGGCAATCACGTGGTTGCTTATTTCCTGCACGGTTCCTCGAATTTCTGTTGAACTTCCACTCAAATCTCAGGAGTACATTGTTGTTGGAAAATGAATATGTTTAGCCTTAGATCGATGAGCAAAACCCAAGTCATGTTTATATTAATTGTACTCAATTTATTTTACTAAATATTCTCTCTAACAGTCTCTTAACACACTTCGAGTCGATACTTTGAAAAAATGGTATTATATTGATGTCCTCTTATTGTAAAGGAAAGCTGGATCTCTTCGAGAGATAGCCAGACCTGTATCTATTTGCACGGATTTCTTTTTCTTAGAGCCCGTTTGGCAATATTTTCAAAAGCAAAATTTGCTTTTGAATTTAAGAAGTTGCCTTTAAATATGGTTCGATAATTTTTTAAAAGTGTGTCTAGCTAAAAGACCTTTTGGGGAAATCTGGTGAAAACTAATTTATTCATACAATTCTTCTACAAGAATAAAAGTAAAAAATCATAATTCTGCCAAACTTGTGATGTACGGGAAAGAATGAGAAAAACATAAATATACATAAAAAAAAAAAAATATGGTAAAACAAAGGAATTAAGGAAGTTGTTGCTAATCATAAGTTCGGAATTTTTGTACTTAATTATTTAATTTCATTAAAACAAAAGGACCGTTTCGTACTTGCCTGCAAAAGTTAGAACTTAGTAGTATAAGAATTTGAAACTACTACCTGATTATGAATCTTTATTTTTAAATTGAGCATGCAACGTGCACTGGTCACCAACTAATTAGTTTAATAACCGCCCTAATAATGCAACCGACCTGTGTAATTAATTTACAACATGGTTTAAAAAACCTTCTATAATCTAATAGAACATGAATTATTCCCTCAGAGTCCATACAAGCATCGCGTTGCGCATTTTCTGTCATTAATGGGTTAGAAACCAAAGAGAAATTGTTAAGTGTCGATCTGTAAAAATTCTGTCAAATATTTCCTATACCCGTGGCATAATTGATAGAACATACACGTTAATGCAAGCCCTTAATTTTAAATTTACTACATGTGGTTTAGACCAAAACTAATAGCGTCTTAAACCCCCTTTCTACTTTCTAGGAAGTTAAAGGCAAACGAAAAAAAAATCATTATTTTTAATTCATTAATTTAATGTATTCTTAATCTATCTAAAAAAGTGACTACATTTACTTATTTCTTTATTTGTTAGGTTAAGTTCTAATATAAACCTATACTAGTACAATTTGACATGCTCACGATACTACAAGCATGTTTGGTTAAAACTTTAAATGCTTATTTAAGTAAAAAAGTTTGATTATAAAGATAAGTAAATTACCTGTTTTGCAGTACAATAAAGAAAGGGTATTTTTTGTAGTTTATAGTTTTTTTTTTTTTTTTTAAGTCATCTTAACATATTTTTACTTCTAAAAATTTAGGAATAAGCAAATGCATTACTAACCAATCTTAGTATTTGTTTGGGATAGCTCAAAGTTTGATAAAAAGTTGATGTCAAGTACAATGCAACAATTAATTTTAATCACATAATAAAACTCACAATTTTTATCAACTTTTTAACCATTAATTTTTTACGAAAGCAGCTAAAAAACAATCAAAAGTTCTATCAAATAATCATGTAATTTTTACTTTTTTAAGTGACTAGTGCTTTTTATCGATTTCAGTATTGGTCACTTTGTTCGGCATCTATTCTTTTTATAATTGGCACGTTTAAACTTATTGAAAAGTCGTGAAAAAAAATCTGTAATACACTTGCATAATACTACATTTCTCAATTTATTGGAAAAAAAAAAAATTAGATGGCGGCTAAATTTGAAAAACGTGCAAATATTGGAATGGGTCAAAATTCAACACTAATGTCAAGGTAAACTCTAGGCCCTTGTCGTATCTTTCCTTCTACTGAATTTTAATATTATATTAGGAAAATATCTTTAATTTAAATTGAAAATATGGTAATAACGTATCCCATCATACAAGTTAAACTTTTTCTCTTCATTTCAAACACTCCAATTAGCTAAACAAATTTAGCATTCATCCTCAATTTTGTCAAACTTCGATTGCTTATTTGATACTTAACAATCGTACTACAAATTCAGAATTCATCTTCAATTTTGTCAAAGTTTCATTGCTTATTTGATACACAACGTTAATCCAACGATGTTAGATATTTCCAAAGAAGAGAAATATCAAACCATAATATCTTGTTTAATACAAATGTAAATTTGCCTGGCATTAATTGTTGACGGTCATGTCTAAAGGTGGTAAATAGATCGAGTCGTTCATGGCCATTGGAGCTCGTATAGGTATGAGCCGAGGAACGAGTCAATGACAAAAAAAATAAATAATAATAATAAATAAATAAATAATTACACGATCTGAGCCAGCTCTTTTAAGCAGGTGGATCGGCTCTTTTTTTCTCTCTCTTTTTTGTCCACGAGTCAAATGACCTAGCCAAGCCTTGGATTTGAACACGAGGCATTCCCAAGTGTTTAAGGGTCAAGCCGAGCATTGACACCCCTAATCTTGTCTAGTCTTGTTTTAATACAAATATGAATTTGCATGAGGTTAATTATCTACTATCTTGTCTAAAATCTTAAACTCGTAAATATGATTAGTCGTGATGGCTTTAATATATTCAATTTTTCCAACAAAAATCTACCTCATAGACAATTTAAATTTGCTTTCAAAATATAGGAAATGAAATCTACTTTTTTAAAGTTTCCTTGGATTTAATGGCTTGGGTTTTTGAGGAAAAGTATTGCTTTAGAGCTAGACATCTCAACAACTATCCAAAGACCAAAAGATAGAATCGAACATGTGAAGGGCTTCTTCCTTTTTGCATGTTGAAGCAAATTTGGCTTTAGAACAACTATTTTTAAGACCAATCTGCAAGTTGATCACGTTGGGTCAAATTATGTCACAATCACGTATAATAAGTCACCACCATATCTTCAATTGTTCCAACACACACACACACACACATGCCTCCTTAAGTTCATGAGCACATGATTTTCTTTAGTTATGATTAACATTGTAATGGTTCTTTTGCCGTGGTAAGTTTAACAGGGTTTGTACATAGATATGTTAAGTTTATATTTTGCTCGTATTTATCCTCACATTTTGAGGGACTCATAAGTACTATCTACTTATATATTATTCATTTTCATTTATTTATAATTTAAATAGCTTATAAATACATTTTAATCATGCTTCAATTTTGTAATTTGGAGATGACGTGTTAAAGTCTTTTGTATGAAACGTCAAAAGAATTAAACGACTAGTAAAAATTACAAAGCATGTGATTTTTATTGGATGCAAAGTTCATAACCTTACTAACGCAAACCCTCTAAATGAAAAGGGCCTCCATCCGTAGAACTTAAGAAAAATACTTATCTTTCTTTTTATATTTTGCTTTTTGGAGCTAGTAAAGAGTAATATCGGTAATTCACGCATTTACGGATTTAGGATCGGCAGTCCCAAATACTTTCAATATACTTGTTGTGAAGAATTATATGTTCCATGTTTGTCCCTCATTTTTCTCCACACTCATTTTAGATAACATATTTCACGTGATTTACAACTTTTACCAAATTTTTTACTGCACAAACTTGTATCAAATTTAATAAAAAAAATGATGTTTAAGGGACATAATACTAAAGTAAAATGTTGAAGAAGAGATAAATTAATTAAGTTTATTCATTGCACCGGCCAATTCTATTCAAAACCTTATACCTTATATTAAGTCCCTGTTTGAGCTCAATTTTGGGGAAAATGTATTTTAAAATAGTATTTTTTTTTTTTAGAATTTATGATAAAAAAAATAAGAAATTTTTTTAAGTTTACGTATAAAATTATTTTATGAGAGAATTTATAGTTGATAATAGGTTTTTGAAAAAATGGAGGCTAAACATGCACCAATAATATGCTATGAAACAATGTTTTAAATTGAATTTGTGATTTTGGGATACATAATTTCATTTCCTTTAGTCAAAATCTAGACTAGGAAGAAACAAATTGGTCTAATGTTTTAACCGACAATTAGGTTTTCTACCTCACAATTATTCGAGCTTTGATTTATGACAAAATCCAGCCAGTGATAGATACATGGAACAGACATTTAAGCAAGAAAAAAGGCCAATCCATTTTGAAAAAGAATAATTACTTTTTTTCTACTTTTATGATTTGAAGCATCAACAGTGATGGGTAAGAGAACGCTCGGACACCAAGTGTACTGGAAAATTGAGGTGAGCTAAGGAAGGTCCACAGAAATTTCAAATTGGGATTGCCTGTCCCAACCACGTTTTCTCCTTGGCTTTAATCTTTTATTTATTTAATTTCATAGTCAAAGTCTTTGCTGAAAAAATTGTGCACGTGAAAGACTTGGGGGCCATGGTAAATTCTGGTGAATAGAGCTTACGGTCGGCTAAGGTTAATAAATTTAAAGCGACTTTCGTCATACACTGAGAAACTCAAAAATTCACATATTTTGTAGTATTATAATTTTTATCACCTTTCATCTACTTATTATTCATACATTTTGTATGATACATACTTATAAGTAATAAAAAATACTATCAAATGAGTCCGTTGATATATTCAACTATGGTATCAAACATGCTATCAAACATGGTATCAAAAATACTTATTAGGACTTGTTTATGTAGATTTTATAGAAAATAACTGTTATAAATGACGAAGAAAATACCGGATAATTTCGATACCAATTTGTTGTGATAATAGACGAGAAACAAATATGATACAATATGAAGAAAAAAATTACAATGATTTTGTGTTTTGATTTGTCAACTTAATCTAAAATATAATGAAAAGTTAAATGTGAAAAGTTAAATGTATATAGGAGATTTTTCAATCCCTAAAGGTAGAATTATAGATGGAAAGAAATGCTCAAAACATGTCAAAACGCGAAAAATAGACTTGGGCTGGATGAATATGGTGAGCGCTAGCCTAGCGCCCCCCAACATTCAAGCGTTTCACTGCTTTGGGCGCTCGAGCTTCAAATGAGCACAATTATGCCGAGAAATCCTCCCTAATCCATATCTTGATCTCTTCAAATTCAATACAAATTTCAATCCTAATTGGATATTTAGATAGAACTCAAATTAAAACTTGTCCAATAGACTTTGAATAGGATTTCAAAAGCATTCCAACAAATAGAATTCATCTTAATATCGACCTTAATTGGAATTCACAATCATCTTCAAAATAGAATTTGTATCACACTTTAATTCTAACAATATTTTTGTGAAAACTGATTTTTTTGAATAATAAAATGGTTAAAAAGTAATATAAGTTATAGCATTGTCTGATATATATTAAATTCATATTTTTAAATTTTGATAAAAATTTTGAAATATGTAGTTGAAAAATTGTGGTTCCATGAAATTTGCGGTTAAAATTAATTATTGATTCTGAGTCGATTTGTTGGTTGATTCTAATTCAAATCAAACAGGAATTATGTGTCCATGTACATACAAAATTATTTTATTGAGAAAAAAATGTGGTTAAAAATGCTTTTGGAAAATTTGAATTTTAAAGAATATGTTTCAAACATAGACTTTAGCTCTCTTTGTTCCTATATTGTAAATATATTATTTTTCAAACTTATTTTCAACCTCACATTTTTTTCAATAAAACAAAGAATTAAACGACCTTTTTCCTGTATTTTTTAAACATTCACAGTAAAATCAAATCACTTTTCATAAATTATTTTAAAAAAACCTCTACCAACCACACTTTCTGAAAAAGACAAACCTGTCGTCACGTTGTTTGCATGATTTCATTCTTGTTTTAACTTTTTCCAGTCAACACTCAAAAGGTAAGACAATTATTTTTACCGGTCCAACTTCCAGGGTTAATGGCTGTGAATGGTGCGCAGGGGAACATTTGCCAACAAAAGGAATTGCATTTCCGAGGATGTTCGAATGAAGCTTCTCGGTGCCTTCTCTTCCTCCATTATTTTTATTTTTTTGAACTGAGCTACATATACACAGGCCCCTATCAAACAACATATGGCAAGCCTCGACGTAATTTTTTTTTTTTTTCTTTTTTTTTTTAACATGTGGGGCTGCTCCTACAGTGGGTCTGTAAGACCCCTATAGGAAATTTCTCTACTTTTATGATTTGAAGCATCAACAGTGATGGGTAAGAGAACGCTCGGACACCAAGTGTACTGGAAAATTGAGGTGAGCTAAGGAAGGTCCACAGAAATTTCAAATTGGGATTGCCTGTCCCAACCACGCAATATTTTTCACTTAGGTGTGGTTTATTGCATACATGAAAGGTGTCTGAATGGAAAATAAGTTCCGGAGAATTGTATGGAAATTATTAATTTGATGTGTTTGATTGGTTTATTTTTCAAAGTAGAAAATATTATACTTTTCCATCTTTTATTGGTGAGTCGACTTTCGTCATACACTGAGAAACTCAAAAATTCACATATTTTGTAGTATTATAATTTTTATCACCTTTCATCTACTTATTATTCATACATTTTGTATGATACATACTTATAAGTAATAAAAAATACTATCAAATGAGTCCGTTGATATATTCAACTATGGTATCAAACATGCTATCAAACATGGTATCAAAAATACTTATTAGGACTTGTTTATGTAGATTTTATAGAAAATAACTGTTATAAATGACGAAGAAAATACCGGATAATTTCGATACCAATTTGTTGTGATAATAGACGAGAAACAAATATGATACAATATGAAGAAAAAAATTACAATGATTTTGTGTTTTGATTTGTCAACTTAATCTAAAATATAATGAAAAGTTAAATGTGAAAAGTTAAATGTATATAGGAGATTTTTCAATCCCTAAAGGTAGAATTATAGATGGAAAGAAATGCTCAAAACATGTCAAAACGCGAAAAATAGACTTGGGCTGGATGAATATGGTGAGCGCTAGCCTAGCGCCCCCCAACATTCAAGCGTTTCACTGCTTTGGGCGCTCGAGCTTCAAATGAGCACAATTATGCCGAGAAATCCTCCCTAATCCATATCTTGATCTCTTCAAATTCAATACAAATTTCAATCCTAATTGGATATTTAGATAGAACTCAAATTAAAACTTGTCCAATAGACTTTGAATAGGATTTCAAAAGCATTCCAACAAATAGAATTCATCTTAATATCGACCTTAATTGGAATTCACAATCATCTTCAAAATAGAATTTGTATCACACTTTAATTCTAACAATATTTTTGTGAAAACTGATTTTTTTGAATAATAAAATGGTTAAAAAGTAATATAAGTTATAGCATTGTCTGATATATATTAAATTCATATTTTTAAATTTTGATAAAAATTTTGAAATATGTAGTTGAAAAATTGTGGTTCCATGAAATTTGCGGTTAAAATTAATTATTGATTCTGAGTCGATTTGTTGGTTGATTCTAATTCAAATCAAACAGGAATTATGTGTCCATGTACATACAAAATTATTTTATTGAGAAAAAAATGTGGTTAAAAATGCTTTTGGAAAATTTGAATTTTAAAGAATATGTTTCAAACATAGACTTTAGCTCTCTTTGTTCCTATATTGTAAATATATTATTTTTCAAACTTATTTTCAACCTCACATTTTTTTCAATAAAACAAAGAATTAAACGACCTTTTTCCTGTATTTTTTAAACATTCACAGTAAAATCAAATCACTTTTCATAAATTATTTTAAAAAAACCTCTACCAACCACACTTTCTGAAAAAGACAAACCTGTCGTCACGTTGTTTGCATGATTTCATTCTTGTTTTAACTTTTTCCAGTCAACACTCAAAAGGTAAGACAATTATTTTTACCGGTCCAACTTCCAGGGTTAATGGCTGTGAATGGTGCGCAGGGGAACATTTGCCAACAAAAGGAATTGCATTTCCGAGGATGTTCGAATGAAGCTTCTCGGTGCCTTCTCTTCCTCCATTATTTTTATTTTTTTGAACTGAGCTACATATACACAGGCCCCTATCAAACAACATATGGCAAGCCTCGACGTAATTTTTTTTTTTTTTCTTTTTTTTTTTAACATGTGGGGCTGCTCCTACAGTGGGTCTGTAAGACCCCTATAGGAAATTTCCTTTCTTTTTCATTTCTTTTTTGTTGGTTCGAGGAAGCATCTTAAGCTCTTTAGTTTTCAACATTCTCTCGGATCAGTAAAGAATCAAATAAATAATTGCAGCACGTGCCAAATTTTGTTGTACATAATTAATAACAACCAACCTTGGTTGAGTTCTTTATTGAAAATCTATGTAAACGAACATGGTGTACTTCATCTTTGGCCAATTGTCATCTCGTACTCCGTTGATGACTTAAATATTTTTCACTTAGGTGTGGTTTATTGCATACATGAAAGGTGTCTGAATGGAAAATAAGTTCCGGAGAATTGAATGGAAATTATTAATTTGATGTGTTTGATTGGTTTATTTTTCAAAGTAGAAAATATTATACTTTTCCATCTTTTATTGGTGAGTAGATGAGAGAGAGTGGGTGAACTACTTGATATAAAAACTTATCTCTCTTTAAAGAAAATGTTTTCCTTATTTTTGAAAAAAAATATGATCACGTGATTAACCTTCCAAAAACATTTTTCCTAAAAAAAATGTCAGTCAAATAACCAAAAAGTAGAAACTTGGTGAAAAAGAACATTTTTTTATAAAAAATAAAGTCAATCAAATACACCCTTAATCTCCAATCTTGAGCACATAGAGGTTAGTGATCAATAACACGTCCTTGATCCAAAACCTCCAAATCTTGAATTGAGTGCATTTTTTCAATTATATCTCATAATTCGTCAATTAGCTTGAATGTATCTTAATTTGGGAAAACAATCTATTATCTCCCCTTTTGGCTTTTACTGTGTCAAAATTTTAGTGTATCTTTAATTATTGTCCGACTCTTAATTTGATGAAAATGAGAATTCAACTCGAATTCAGGCTAGAATCTTTTGTGTTTAAGTGCACGATATTGAGTAAGTAATACAGTAATTGTGACAAACATTAATTATTAATTATTTACAACAATTTGTGAATGATTTTTTTTTCACCTAATCTTTGTAACATTGTTCCCTGTTTGGGCTCTATTTTATCCAAAATACATTTTTCTCTTTTCTCTTTTTAACTTCTTCATTAAAATAATATTACATGTAAATTCAAAATTTTTCCTTTTTTTTAAATCACACATTATTAAAAAAAATCACTATTTCAAAATATATTTTCCTAAAAAAAAGACATTTATTGGAATCAAACTAGGGAATTATTAAATTTTCCTATGAATTTAAATATAGGCTTTAAGCGCACCCAAACATGCTCAATTCGCCGCTGATTTTTTTGAATAATAAAATGGTTAAAAAGTAATATAAGTTATAGCATTGTCTGATATATATTAAATTCATATTTTTAAATTTTGATAAAAAATTTGAAATATGTAGTTGAAAAATTGTGGTTCCATGAAATTTGCGGTTAAAATTAATTATTGATTCTGAGTCGATTTGTTGGTTGATTTTAAATATAGGCTTTAAGCGCACCCAAACATGCTCAATTCGCCGGTAGAACATGATCCGGCCCATTAACAACGAAAGAATTAAGGGTTTGGACTTTGGATAGTGTGTCAGTATTTACTCCAACGCTTATTCGAAACCTCAGGGCCCATATCCTGCAAGACCTAACTTATCGAGTGTGTAAATTAATATGCAATTAACATCTTTCTGTAATAAAAAAATACATATAGAAAGTACGGAAAAATTCATGTATGCGGCCCCCACCACAAAATTCTAAATCCCAGTTTACTAATTATAATATTTATTATTCTTAAATATACTAACTTTAGAAAGTATAACTTAACATTTTGTAACTGAAGGAAATTGAATTCAGCTCTGCATTTAACAACTATTTCAAAATTAGACATGAAGAAAATGGACTAGAGAATGTCAATTTTTTCTACAAATATCACTCGAAGGCACCTAGCCCTATTTCAGGACGTTGGCTCGAGCCCGGGCTGACCTTTGGGCCATTTTGGCACGAGCCTACCAGATAAATAAAAAAATGACAGAAATAATATAAACATATATTTGCTGTCAGCAGCCATAAAGCTGCCTGTTGAGGCAGTAAATATGCTACCAACAGGCAGCTATGAGAAAAAAAATAGGTTAGCTCGAGTCGAAAATTTTAGACGAGTCTAAATTTTTTGGTCGAGCAAAAGCTCGGCTCGACTCGAACTCAAGAAAAGCTCGCACCATTTTACTCGAGCCTGAGACTCGGCTCGCGAGTCAACTCCTTGACATACCTAGATCACTGCATTGGTTCAGACATTTCCCGACTGAGTTTACAATAAGAAATCCAATCACACGTGATCTAATTTCAAGCAGTGAGATACCAGTAATGGAAACAAATGATGTCAGATTTGAAGAAATAATCGGTGTCTTGACACATCCTAATGTGCAATGTGTGGTGACGCAACATATGGGGACGTTGTGGAGGGAAAGCAATAATAAACGGACTTGTAAGCAGCCTTTCTTGATGTGCATTGTGAGAAAACGAAAGCAAGGGTCATAAATTAGATCTTGTGTAGTATGCTTCATACGCAATAAATTTATATTACAATTTACATGTAATGCTTTCACATGTCCACTTTTCTTCTTCTTCTTCTTCTTCTTCTTCTTCTTCTTCTTCTTTCTATTATTATTATTTTTTTTTTTTTATATTTAGATTTGGAACATTTACTTGACTCTAGTATATGGTGAAATTAAATTTGATTGGATCAAATTCTGTTTCGAGCTGAACTAAAAACATATTGTTTATGGCGTCTTGGGAAGAGATTAGCTGTTTTGTATTTCCAAAATAGAATGAATTGATATTAGGATGTTGATCAGTCGTTGATAAATCTTTATTTTTCATTTTTCAACTTCAAGACCTATTGCTTTATGTTATACTTTTAATCAAAATATCTGAAAGAGCATGATAATAATTGTTAATTGGGAATGTGTAATTTTAGAAACAATGACACATACCTCATGGAAAGCGAATATGTGTCATACAAAAGCATTCCTACTTTCCATTAATTTATCATTGTCATAGCAATATTAGTGCAATTTCAGTTCCCAATTAGATAGCTATGTATAGAATACTAACTGCCTCAAACCAAAAACAACATTTGATTTTCACTAGAATTCACCCATTGATGGGAGAAAGATCTTACGGAGACGAAAGCTAGCTATCAAGAAATCTAAGTAAACTTACAGGCAAAGATATGAATCATGAATAAGGTTGATCAACAGATTTATCATAGCCATTTGGCAAAGAGACTTCTAGAGTTATATAATCATCATGTTTTTCTTTCCTATCCACTAATTCCGTAGTGGAAAACTTATCCTCAACAAGAAGTGGAATTGTGGCACACTTGTTAAGGCGAATCTCATAAGCTGGAACGCTCAACTTCCTTATAGCTGGGTCCTTATATTCATCTATGCTCGTCACATTGCCTATAACGTATTTCTAAGGATATAAGAGTGAAGTCGCAAATTGAAATTGCCATATCCTCAATGCTTAGAAACTCAGTCAAACATGTTTTTAGATCATCCATTGAAATATCAATTGCAATGTAACGAGCTGTATCAGGCGGATCAATTGATTCACAAATGCTGGTTATATCCCGATGACCTAGCGTATCATGAAGAACACAAACGTCCAAATGTGGCATTTCTCAACCTCTGACACACTACAACATGACCATTTTTATATACGCTAAATCTGATAAACCAAATTTGGCAATTTGTTTTATGGGAATTATAAAAAATGTCACTTATTTTGAAAATGCACCAAAAATTTGCATGGGCACCAAATTTTATCAAAAATGTCACCTTTTCAATTAGAAATGTTCAACTTACCCTTCATTCCCTTTTTTAGGAGCATTTAATGCTACCTTTCCAATCCAATTAATGCTATGATTTGATTAGTTAAATTTATGTATTATAATCATGGATATTTAAATTTATATATTATAATCTATGGATATATGTATATTGTATGTGTAAATACGAATTTACAAGAAAACAAGAAAAGATAAAAGAAGTAGAAAATCTCATTTTAACATCAACCAAATCTCTTCTCCAACAAACCCTCACTTCATCCTTCTTCTTCATTTCTTGATCAAGAAGACACAAGTATTGGATTCATCAACCATTTTAAGATGTTAGTTTTTACGAATTGTTTATATTTTTATCGAATAGCTTTGTCTTTTTGAAATGCTAAAAACAACATGATATGGAAGTGAAAAATGGTTTAAAAATTCTTATTACTCATGATGCTCTTAATAAAGCATTCAGTCATTTATTTCTAGACAAATGTTGTGATGATGTAGTTGTTGTAGTTGAGAATTCATTATGACCATTAATGTTTTCAACAAGGTACCAAACACACTCGAAACTTTTTGACAGTTCCGACAGTTGAACTGTCGAACCCGACATTTAATAACTGTCGGGTTACACATTTCAACTGTCGAAATCGACAGTTGAAAACTGTTGACGCCCTTCATTTCACCTTATGTTTTTGCATCAGTTTAAATATTGGAAAGTATCACTTCCATGCTAATACATATCGACACATTCATTGGATCTATATTCTTATCGTTTTAATCCCAATATTTCAGGCATGGACAATCATTTCAGATTTATCGTGTCATGTGGAGGAAAGTTCATTCACGTGGATGACGAATGGAAGTGGACAGGGGACAAAACCACTTCCATTTTAGTGCCGAGAAGTATTTCCGTAGCCGGTCTTCTATTATTGTTGAATGACAAACTTGGTGTTATTAATCTACGCACAAAAATTGAATTAAAGTTCATAGTACCGAACTTCAATTTACCATCGGCCGAAATACGTGAAGATGAAGACCTAATTTAGTACAAATCTGTTCATACGGAAACTGCAATCTGCATTACTATTTTGGAAACTGATTTGCCGAGTGTTAACATGGGGAGGGACACAAATTTGCATGACCCATCGTTCGGAGCAGCGGATGTTCCCCATGCTAATGATGATGTCCGTCAAGAGCCTAGAGCCCCAAACAATAATGTAGCCGATAGTCCAATTGAATACATTGGGGCTATACCATTAGATGAGATGTTGGACGAGTCGTTACATGGTAAAAATGGTGCTAATATTGCCGACGTTGACGAGAGAATGTCATCACATTCCCAAAGTTTGGATACATACCAATGGATTACAAGTGTAAGTACATTCGATCTTGTTGAACGGCAGATATTCTTCAGTAAGAAAGAGCTGTACTCCAAAATTCGTGTGCTTGCTTTGCAGGACAAGTTCCTTTTTAAGGTGAGCAGGTCAAGCCTCAAAATGTTAACTGTAGTATGTGCAGACGATAATTGCAAGTGGATGTTACGGGCTTCGAGTGTGAAGCAGTCTGCAATATTCATGATCCGTAAATTCAACAATGTTCACACACGTTCCATAGATTTTCGTCGTAACGCACATCGACATGCCAATACTTCTGTAATTGCCGAGCATATTTTGGAAAAATTGGATAATCCATACCGATTGTACTATCCTACCGTTATTGCACGTGACATGGAATGGAGTTTGGTGTGAAAATAAGTTACCAAAAAGTACATAGGGACAAGGTGGCTGCTTTACATATGCTACACGGTACATCGGGGGATAGTTTTCAAAAACTATCATCATACTGTCACGTCCTAGGAGAGAGTAACCCGGGGACAGTAACCCACATTGAAGTTGATTCCCGTAACAGGTTTTATTACTTCTTCTTGGCTTTCGGTACAAGCATTCGTGGTTACATACACTACTTGAGGCCTGTTATTTGTGTTGATGGTAGTCACTTGAAAGGTCCATACAAGGGTACACTTCTGCTGACAACCGGCCAAAATGCCAACAAACAGATTTATCTCCTAGCATGGGGGATCGTGGATGCCAAAACAAATAGATCGTGGATGTGGTTTATGTCGAACTTGAAAGAGCTTATAGGAGACTCGACTGAATTGGTTTTTGATTCCAATAGGAAAAATAGTATTTCTAATGCCATTGCTCACGTATTTCCTCTGTCTCAGCGTGGATACTGTATTTGGCATCTGGAGAAGAACTTAATCCAGCGATACAACAACGCAAGTGCAATATTTCTATTCAAACTAACTGCAAGAACTTCTCGGGTCGAAGAGTTTGAAAGACTTATGGGACAGATCCGTAGGGTAAGTGAACACGCGTACGGGTACTTGGAGCGAGCTGGTTTTTCATTTTGGTCACGAGCACTATTCTTTGGGCAACGTCACAACATATTGACAGACAACAACGCAGAATCTTTAAACTCAATATTGAGACATGCACGTTCATTGCCGATCACATGCTTGGTGGAACACATTCGGCAAACTCTACGACCATCGAACCAATGCAACTGCATGTAGTGCCGTGTTGTCATCGAGGATGGAAAGCGAGTTACGAACAACGTTCGAGGCAGGTGCAAGGCTTCGAGCTCAAGGCCTGACAGAGAACTTAACACAAGTTGGACTATCCAATGATACGTATATCGTGGATTTCTCCGATAACACGTGCACTTATCGTGAGTTTCAGCTTAATCGTATGCCATGCATTCTTGCAAGTCGCGCTGCTTGCTTGCGAGGTAAGTTATTGTACGATTTATACTCATCGTATTACACATCGGATTACTGGAGGGGTGCCTACAGCGAAGCAATCTATCCTCTTACGCGTGAAGTGGACTGGATTGTCCCGAATGAAATCTCAAGCACTCCTATTCTGCCACCGAGTGTACGTCGTCCTCCAGGTAGACCACCCACACGACGTCATCGATCCAGACACGAGTCCACCACACGATTGAGGAAATGCACTCGCTGTGGTAAAGTAGGTCATAATCGGACCACATGTTCAAATCCCATTGTACCACGACCCATTCAAATAGGCTCTTCTCTGTGACTGGCCGAAGTTGTATGTTTACTTTTTACCCATGTCGTTTGCACCTAATCAATGCATTTATTATAATTCTGTTATCAATTGTACCCATGTGTCACATCACAATTCCACATTTCTGATGTATCTACCATTCTCTGTACATCTACGAACTGACATTGGCTAAGTTCTGATAATTGAGAAGTTGTTCATAGTTACGGTTAAACCATCGGTTTGGACAGATGTCTCATTCATTCTCGACAGTTGACGAAAATGTGCACCGCATTCAATATCAGGTTCACGTACATGGTGAACTGTACATTTCATTCCTACAATCAAATAAAATCACAAATCTTACAGGACACAGCATATTTAAAAGCATGTACACCCTCCAACTCCACAATCGTGCTACATTGATGGTAGTAAGCAACACCTAAGGTGTGCACATAATAAATTACTGTCCACGTAATAATGATTTTTTCAGTCCCGACGAAGTGAATTATAAATTGCAACATTTTAAATAGTTCACTGGATTGACGGCATGATACGCCTCAATTTTTAACATCCGCTTAACGTATGGTGTGAGCACACCCATTGTCACCTTACATTATTCCAAATACGCACACGCAAAACCGTATGAGATAATATATCTTTCAAACCATAGAATTTGCCCTCCTACTCTACAAACCTTCCGATTTTTTATCCACTCGAAAAGAATTTTTTCAATCCCCACGAAACAGATTATAATTCGCAACATCGTCAATACTCCACACAATTGAGCGCACGATCAACACAATTTCATAACATCGGGTCCACTTACTACAAAATATGGGTCCATTTACAAAATACTGCTGCAGAAGCTCGACACTTCATTTGTCGTGCCCGACAGATTGTCTCTATCATTCTCGACAGTTGGATCCCAAAATACACCATCCGTGGCATCCTATGGGAATGGTAATGCAGACCTTTACAATTGCGTTCACCGAATAGAAAAAGTACAAAATACAGGACTACACATCACTTATTCACTACGAAAGATGGGTGTCACTTCATTCGCCCTCCACAACTGAGCCTTGTCCCCTACTGTCTTCGCTCAACTCGTCCGACGAGATGATAATTACCTCATTATGTGGGACGTATGCCAGCCCGTCTTCGTTGTCGTCACTTCCTCCCTCGTATCCAGCGTCGACCTCGAAACCCTCATCGAACACTACGTTGGGTGATTGCACACCCTCTGTCGCTACATCTTCCAAGTTGGGAAATGGAATAGGAGAAATGGCTCTTCTACCAATACGAGGGTTAGCTTCCTCACCGTCTGACGAAATGTAGATTGGAAATAACAGAGATGAACCGAGAACTGGTATTGGTTCGTTGACGTTGAATGGTTCGGTGCTTTCTGTGGATGAACTCATTATATCGATGTTGTAAAGTATTGATGAAACAAATAGTATGTCAGGACTTTTAATTCTAAGAATGGTATTCAGCTAGGTTGTTTCTAGGATACAATGAACTCACATCCTGTATTTATAAGGAAGAAGAATGGGGAGCAATTATGTTCATCATCTTCCCAACCACCATGTCCAATCTCATTGTCTATGTGAAAAGTAATTGGTGTGATTGTTCAATAAATTAAGTGTACATTTATCCCCATTTTCCCATAATTACCAGGACCTTAAAGGCTCATAAATCTTGTGTACTATTAAGCAATGGGGATATCCTGCAACTAAAATATTGTCAAACTAATTTCCAACAACTTGTACCAAGTTCAAAAGGATACAGGGTCTCATCCATGTAGCTCATGATGTCAACGTACATGTTCGACGACGCATGAAACATAATGAAACGAATATGAAGTCATTTTCTAGCTCAAAGCTTGTGATTGTCATGGTTTCGACATTTTCAATGACTCATCTTCTGAAATTTAACGACTATTAGTAATGCACTCGCACGTGATAATCGAAACAATAAATTACGACTATAGCGGATATATGCCGTCCTAACGCGAGCCAAGGGGCTTCATTGCAACACAAATACTTCTCCCTTTAAACATTTCAAATATAGGTAACTACACGTCCAGTTCGAACAAATTTAGGACATCGACTGTTTGAACTAGAAGAAAATTTTACACCCCAAAAAAATATAAAATTCCACGTTGTCACTATGCGCTGCATCTCATGTACGTGCACCAAATATGACGTTGGGCTAACGGGCTTTCGTCTGAACGAGCTCCCATCTCTACAACCTACATTCAAATAAATGCCTTAAATTACAAATATGCCAAAGGTTATACGGTTGAGCGATTGCAATAATGTCTCATTAATTAAGAACATGAAGAATCGTATAACTCAATTGCATGTGATCCCAAGCGTTTGGAAAATTTCAATTGCAAACATTTTCATGAATTACAAATACGAATAATCATATCTTCGAATTGCAGGTGATCCTAAACTTACACTGAATCTGTAATGCTACTATCTCTCATAATTTGTAGAGATTACGAGCAAATAAATATGTCTATGAATAAAATATCTCTCACCCTTAAAGGTAGACAATTATTTGTCCACATTTCTTCCCGAAATTACTCCGATAGAAGATACATAAAATCAACGCAAAGTTCAGATGACATATTGTAGGATATGGGTATGTTCCTATAAAAAATATTTTATATCAATTATTTTATGAACATAGGATTTCACTAGCCAACCTACCTTGCATACATTCAAATTATTTTTCTCGACATGCTTCAAGAATAGGAAAAGGTCTGTGATATTCTATCCTCACACGCAAGCAATATTCCATCCTTTACACATCATAGATAAACTGAATAGCTAAGTTACCTTGGGATCCGCAAACGTTTAGCACTGCGCAAAATGAGATGAGCTTGTCCAGCTTGTTCTCTCCCAATTCTGCCAACATCGCAACCACCATGTTCACGGACTATAAGTTAAGCGGTCTCTCAAGAAAGAAAGAAACTCGAATAAAAATAACCACATAATATGGAAAAATACAAACTATCTGACATGCCAAATGATCTCCACAATATTGAGAAATCGTTGCTATGGCATCAATTTTAAAATTACCTTACATCACTGCCTCAGGACACAATTCCCACTATAATGGCATATGTACACCATCCTCGAACTAATGAAACAACATTCAAAAGAACACTACAATGGCATACATACACCATACACGGATAATCACTGAACACATCGGGCGAAATCACTAAAAACATGTAACACATAAGAACAATAAAGTTCATAGAAAATATGCAGAACAATAATGTCGTCGAGAATTTTAAATTTCCTGGAAGAGTCATGTAATAAAAGTCAGAAAATAAGTTGAACATATGTTGTACTGCTACCTAAAACTGTTAGCATTTTCCTGAAATCGACATGGCATTTGACACCAACAACGCAAAATGTGATGAATGCATGAAAGCATCGCCACGATATCCCAATAGTACGTAAAATGTAAAGGTAAACAAAAACCATACAAAATCCAGCCAGTTAACATCCCAACAAAACATCTACCAATTCAGTCACCACCCAAAAATGAGTTCAGAACCATCGTCGTGCTCTCCGGCCAGTTAAGAACAGCTACTTCTTGGTTCGCTTCACCCTCCCCCCGTAAATGGAGTCCTCTTAGCAACAGCTGGTCGTCACAACCGTGCCGAGCGTCATGTTGTTGTAGGAACTCCGGTTCGTGCTTTGAGTATCGGCCCAGGAGCTGGGACTTCAGTGACAACGCCTATAGAAAATAGAGATGGGTCAAGTTAGTTACCAAAATTGCATGCGATCAAAAGTGCATAATGGAACCACTACCAATATAGCCAGTTAACTTACCATTGCCATCCATCACATTGCAACCGTCCGCCTCTTCATCGTCGTCCTCGACGTCATTCGAGGACTCCATGGCTCCTGCATCTGACCAGTACAACACGTATGTAAGTGTGCATGCCGTTAAATACAATTGGAAAAAACCCTCGTAAAGGACACAGTACCTTGCACTTCTTCACTTGCAGCGGGCACTAGCAGGTTCAGATCGTCCTGCATTGGCGTAATGTGTGCTACGTCTAATGAAAACAACATTATAATAGTTTCATTATAATAAGTGGGGAAAATTTCCAACCATGCAAAGTACATGAAGTAATACATTTAGATTGTACAAATGAAAAATCCACATACCTTGCATATTTCCTTTGTCGATTGCGATGTCCGACTCGTACGGGCATGGCTCCACGGGTCCTCCATATACGTCTACGAAGTTGTAAGAAACAAGAACAATACTACGTCGGACAGAGGTATGATGAGTAATGATGAACGTTGGTTAAAATTGTAAAGCAAAAGCTGTACGCAAGTAACAGGCATACCTTCTGGTAAAGAATCCGAGATGCCGACCTCCGTTTCGGCCCTCGTCGCAGAGGGTACCTAAGAACTCTCGAAGAATTGTACATTCGGAGGTCACGTGCTGTTGGATGTAGAGCTTCACTATCCGAAATCGCATTTCAAATAGTATTCTTTGGTCCAAGAGCAGCTCCTCCACGTCCCTTCTGCTCAGGCTGGGTGCAGATGTTCCTATGGCTCTTACCTGCATTGTGCTCCGTCGCTCTGGAGAAGGGTCTCGTGGCGGCCAAGGTGAGGAAGAGGAATCCCTAGCTCCTCCACGGGTGTCCTCACTGGCGCTAGAGCCCTCACCATGAGACTCGCCAGTATCCTTACTGTCCCCACCGTCTGGATCACTGCCTGATGCACCTTTTTCCTCATCGCCTCCGGACGTCTGCTTCTCACTTCTTCTTCCTTCGGATGCCTCCTTCTCTGAATCCTCCCTTGCCGCATGTTCGCCGTCATGATCATCGCTGCCCGATGCATTGAACTGTGGCATGACAACGGTCCCTGCAATGTCATCTAGAATCAGAATCGAGGGTTCATCGTACGGCATGAGAGTTGAAAAATAGGGTAGTTGCGCCTCAGCATCGGTGGGCCGTAGTGTTGCGTACACGTGGAGCTGCAAAACAAGGTTACAATTCTCACATTAGAAGGCACAACACTGTAACGAAACGATCGAAATGGAACTTGCGATCCTATTCTATGTATACCTTGACATTCTTGAAGAATGCATCATATGTACGATGTTGTGGTTGTTTCCTTCCCGACCAGCGAAGAAGTCGTGCCAATCGTTCGCCTACTCGCTCAGCAAAACGTTCCCCAACCTCCGGAAGCGCCTCGTACGCCAAACCTGTGGGAAGAAGAAACACAAATTCAGTTTCATAATATTCTACGAACGATGGTACTGGAGATGAAAACCGGGAATGGTACAGTAATGCAACCAATGTTCATACCTGCAATGCAATGGGGAAGCCGTGGACTGTGTACATAATCTCTTTCTCCTTCCTCCTCTTTGCCTTTTGAAATTTTTTTGCCCAAGTCCCCAAAATCAGTGCAACAGATGCCTATATCCGACCCTACTCCAAGGGTAGGCAAAAAATAAGTCCATGTCATCCACGATTGATAATGTAGGCAAATGGATACCGACATTATTATCTGGAGCATTGAAAACTCCCTCGAGAATTAAAATCGGCCCTAGCTTGTAGCAATCAACTCGAGGTGTCAAACTTCGAGTATTTCGAAAAGTGCAAGGTTGCGGGCCCACATTTCGCAACGTAGCAACCTCAAGTATGTGAAGACTGTCATGGACCATTTCGACAAGAGGCACCGGGAGGACTTTCGCAACTCCTCTCTTGGGTATCTGGCCGACGTTCCGGACATTCAATTCTCTACCCAACTCATCCAGCAGCTAGTTTCCAGAACCATCCGCACCGATAAGGTGTATGAGCTATAGTTCAGCGTGCAAGGGCATCTCATGAGATTCAGTCTACAGGAGTATGTGCTTATGACAGGGTTAAGATGCAGTGCATTCCCAGAGGGTGTTGAATTCGATTGATTGCTAGAGAGGAGGCGGTTGAAAGAGAGGTACTTCAAATCCAATGACAAGATTTCGTCGGCTCAACTGCAGTCTGCTATAGAATTTGAACTCCATCATGCCTGCAAGGTATATTCATATAAACGGGATTACGGGATGAACATAAACAATTGTAACATATATAGCAATTTAATGAAGGGAAATGAGGCGCCAGAACAGTGAACTGTCGAGAAAAACTGCAGTCAACCGTCGGTACCGACAGATCATCTGTCGAGACCTACGGATACCGACGATTTGGAGGGTTAACTGTCGAGAAAAATTGAGGTGAAACCTCGGGTACAACAGTTCGCTAGGAGTTGGTCTGCTTGCTAAACTTACATGTGCAGGCGAACAACATTGACATGCAAGGACATTGAATGAAATTCACATCACTTGAAGAGAAATGCAAATTACTGTAAATTAAATCAAAGGAAATAATAAATGAAAATTAGAAAACTAAACGGGAGGGGGAAAGAGAGAAGCTTACAGCGACGGTAGTGGCGGACGGCGGTGGGCGTGCTATTGCTTTGATATGAAACGGATAAATGTTGTCAACAATTAAATCGGACTACCTGTACGTAAGAACGGAAGAGTTGTGGCAAGCACGCTATTGAAAGAAACAAGGAATTGAACAAGGACAATTTATGGAAAAAAATCAACATGAACTAAAAGGTTATTTACAAATTTTTCCCTGTGAAATCAATACCGTTAATAATCTAGCTAAACAATGGCCTCTCAACAGATGTGTACATTATATAAACTTATTCCCAAGTATTTTTCAAATTGTACAACAATTGCCTAAAGTATAACATCTTTTTCATAGGTAATTGCCCAAAGTTTAATATAATTCTACAAGTTCATAAAGTATAATATAATTCAACAAGTTCCACATCAGAGTACAATTCTAAATGTTATCTATAAAAGGTATCCTAAGAAAAGTGGTTTTAATATATTTCGTTTCACAAGTAAAATTATAGTGGAATGCATTGTACACCTCAGCATGCTTAGCACCAGATGTCTAACAAAAAGGTTGTTTCCATAAATTATCAAGAAATGCACCACAAGTTACACAGCATTTACTGGAGTTTCAAGAATGCTTAAGGTAAATACTTCCATCAATAATTTCCTCACTTGAATTGCACAAAGAACCTATGTTATGCACACAACTAAACTGACATTCCTTGAAAATTAACAGGCTTCCATTTAAATTATTTCTCATTTCATTTGCTCAAAACAGTCACATAATTTGAATTGTAAATGTTGCCCAGATCAAACCATTGACAAAAGTTGGATGTAATATGATGACTTTGCAAATTAATGAAATGTAAATAAATAAATAATACTCAATACTTGAATTTTTAAATAAAACTAGTGAGACGCACGTCCAAGACACGTGCTATAATATGGTTCGCTATGAAATAGCATTATATATAAACAAAAATTGGAGATAATTCATTTATTTGGCGTAGAAGGAAGATTCAACTTTTAACCTCCACTTTATTCAAGTTTTTACACCAGAATTTACATGTAAGACTACATACTATAGAAAAAATATGAAATCGCAACAATCTTCATAACATAGGCCAGTAGCATGAATCACATTGTAATGATAGTCCGGTAGCATGAATCACATTGTAATGACGAAATTAAAACTAAAGTCAAGAGAAACCAAATATTTAGATCTAACCAAACAAATCTTAACTGAAGGATGCCTTTTTAACGTCTCATCCTTTGTCAAAAATGTACACTTCTCCATGCTAAAAAGTTGTTTCCTAGCCAATTGCAATATAGCCTTCAGATATAGATAAGCCAACAAATTTCTACAAAAAAGCAATGTCTGCCATTAGATGTCAAGTATGACCACATTTCATTACAAAATGATGGGGAAAAATCAAAGATTATGAATAAGGTCCGGAAGACATTAGAGAAATTCGGTCAACATGTTATACAACACATTTGCTTGTAGGATATGAACACATACTCAAAGATGAGGACTACTGTGAAATGAAATGAATGAAAAGCTGCATTGTTGTTTGCTATGTGAAAAATAATGGGGCCAGATACAAGAAAAATGTTAAAATGAAATTTTAACCAGGTAAAATGGAAGTTCCTTTCCATCTAACCATACTATTTATTAATTCTCCACAATTTGCGAGCACTAAAGCCACAAGAGAGTGGTTTCTATGATTTGTTCATACCTCAGTTTCTTTCTGAATAGACACGACTAAATTGACAAGAACTTAGCATACAGCCTTTATCGTGCTTCATATTGCAAACAATGGGTATCTAATCAAACCAACTCACTTTCCTCTTCATTTGAAAAATGACCCTCCAAACAAAAATCTTTAAGCATCACAATTTTTTTGGGGCCTCAAATGAGATAAAGTGCCTAAAAATATACCGAGAGGCTCTTAGATCCTCACAAATTCATTAGTGGAACTACTCAAAATTTAAAAAGCACAAGATGACAGACAATTTTGAAGTTACACAAATTAAGCCCCAATTACCAACTGTTATTTCAACACTTGTTAATTCTCATACTCATTTCAAGCATATAATTACACAATACAATATTTTGCACATAAAATCAACTCAACCATATGTTATTCAAACAATCACTATTCAAAACTCTATTTTCTCAGAATAATGGCCATCAAAATGGGGCTATTTTTGACAGTTGCAAATAATAGTATCGTAACAATAGAACCAACTCCAAATAATGGCCATCAAACGGGGGCTACTTTTTGTCAGTTGAAAAAAATAGTATTGTAACAACAAAACTAACTCCATATTCAAATATGTAGTTTATCACTAAGAGAATGCAAAAGCTTAAAGTTTAAAATTTTCATCCAAAAACCATTTTACTGTAAGATTTTAGTTCATTTCTAAGGTTATCATAGCAAGCATGCTAGAGTAATAAGAGTTTAACATTTAGCGAAAAATTGAAGCATAAGGAAGATAAGTAATCCCAACTTCTAACGGTCTGATAATCCTTGTGAACATCCCTAGCAAATGACTAAAGTAACACCATCAAACCCAAATCATCAAAATACAATAATGACAATGGTCAGAAGAAAAGTAAGAAATACAAGATTCAACATTTTGGCCTAACGAGAAAAGGCAGTGGCAGTGATCAAATTCAAAATAAATTAATTGAAGATTTTTTTGAAGGAAAAAAACATAAACCACTCGAATTTGCATCAACAACAAACTAAGAAAAAAATAACCGAAATCGACTTAAAATTTTTTCCACCAAATAGGGCAAATTACCGGTTCATAACTTGAAGAGCTCAAGCTCACTGAACAACAAAGAACAAGAATTAAACGAAATTGATAAAACGGTCCGATCTTTGTCCTATTCACAAAATGAATTCAAAGAATTTGAAACATAGAATCGAGCATAGGATTACATTTTCCTCCATGAACCAACAACATTTATTCCTATTAAGGTAAAAATTTTACACGGCAGGGGCCAAATCGAAAGAAAACACCTAACCTGAAGAATCGTATAGGACCTTTGACGCCGAAGGTTCTGCCGGTGGTCTTTGACAGTGGGCCGGGGGGCGATTGCAGCAAAACTTTCAATTTCGTCGACGGTCGGGCGATGGTCGATTGCAATGAGAGAGACGAGTGAGATTGGGAATTTTTTGTTCCGCGGTTTCTCTTCCTTTGTTTTTATTTCATGTGTAATTTGTTTGGTTTTTTTTTTGGTTTCCAACACTAATTGTCATTTCATCTGACAATTACTCAGTTTTGGTACAAGGACACAAAAGTTATTGTAATGATTCAGAGGGGCAAAATTGTCCTAAATTGACATTTTTGATAGACAATTTAAAAGATGACATTTTTGATAATTCATACTCAAATTTTGACACCCAATGAAATTTCCTCTTTGTTTTGTTGATTCTCATTAAACACTAGAATATATAATTCGTTACAACATTGTACTTTCGAGAATGTCACTCAATATCAACATGTTCAAATAATAAGTTGTCACTCGGCAACATGATGTCGCTGTAATAGCAATATTAACTATATAGTGTAATTTCGGAAGATTGTACATAAAGGTATTGGACAAATGAGCATTAAACATTAATTGAAAACTGCCATAAATATTCTACTCCCACTAATCACATGTCAAACCTGCAAGATTCATTCTCCTATATATTAAGAAAAGAGATTCAAGATTTCACACCCTAAACTGTCATTTAAAACACCAAAATCGACAAAAGAGATAGTGCCAAACGGCAACATGATTACATTTACATTGCATTGTTTTCCAAAAAATGATGTTGCATACAAGTGAACATGACATAACACTCGACATAAAAAGGATTGACCTTAACGAAACATTGGACGTAGAAGAACTAACTAGTAAGACAAAATAATTTAATCCCAATCTACCATGTAAAAAACCTCAATCCAAATGGTCTATCATTATCTAACTTCATTTCACAATCCCCACTCGATCACTATACCTTTCAACATTCTATCCCGCCTCACACTACGAGGTACAAGGTCAAAATTGCTTCAATCATCTTTTCGCATCCATGTTTGAATAGATGACAGTCCAAGTTAGATCGAGCTCTGATTGGATCAAAGTTCGTGACAATTCCATTTAGTTTTCCATTAATAATGTACTCAACATACTTTATTACAAATAATCCAAAATCATGACTGCAGCTCACAAGAAAAATGTATATGTTATTAAAATTGTAAAGTGGAAATTGCAAAGGATGTCAAAATTTGTCAAGACATTTACAAAAATGTCAATTTTTCTTTAGCATTGCAAAAATGTCAATTTTAGTCATATTTGCCCCTGAAACTAATTTCAAATATCCTACATGTCCTAATTAAATGAGATTTGACAAATGGAAGAAATAGTACCAAATTCAGTGTCAAATGAAATTGAAAAAAAAAAAAAGAAAAGAAGAAGAATAGAGCAAAAACCACTAGGCACGCTCGAATCCCCCATTCAAAGAACCCTACATCTCTCATTTACTCTCTCATTTCTCTCACTGTGCCGTCGCCGAAAACTGTCTGCCGCCGACGGAGTGAAGAAAACAACGATGACGACCACCATGAAAATGATACACAAAGTCTGTACAACCTCACTCTGTCTCAAAGATCGCTGAAACCACTCCCATAAACCCCTGAAGAAACTGCAAACTCCCAACATTTTTGCTGTCGACGACCACCCTAAAAAACGACGACCGTGAATAGAACCACTGACAACAAAGGAAGACCAAAAAAAGTACAAACTGAATCTATTATTCTAACACCAAATCGACCGTGTGGTTGCAATATGTTCACTTGGCATTGGTAGATGCGAAGGAGAAGGCATTTTCAGGCCCTAAAAATGTGAACTTTCTTTCTAAATTTCTGGAAAAAAAAAAGAATTATGTTGCATTTGGTTTTCATTTCAATATTTGGTAGTGTTGGCGGATTTATTAGCAATCTGTTCAGGGAAAACTTTTGTAGATGTATATTTTGATTTATGCTTTGCAATTGGCTTTATCGATTTTGCTATGCGGGTTTATGGTATCTATATGGATGAAAAATACAGTTACTACTGTTGGTTTATGGTATGTATATGGTATCGATTGTGATTGTGCTATGCTGGTTTATGGTATCAAGATGGTCTATCTATATATTCTCGCTTAACCCATTTGACCGACACATTATTGAGAGAGAGAGAGAGTTCATTTTTCTGCTCAGAACGTGAATTTAGAGAGAGGCTTTATTCTGGGTTATTCAGATTTGAGAGATTTTTTCTCTAGGATTGGAAGTCTACTGCATCTATGAAATTAACTCTCTACGAATAATAATCCAGCTACTCAACACTTTAAGTTTGTAGAAATTGAATATATAAATCACATACCTTCTTTAAAACTCGATGTTCACTTCTCAAACATTTGACCAGTGCTTGAATTACATTAATTGAAAACACAAGCCAGCTCTAAAAAAAAATGCTATTGAAGTTCATTATTGTTGGTATTTGCAACACACAAAAAAAAAGGAGGATTTGGAACTAGCCTGTGATCTCACTTCCAGTAACAAGAACATTATTAATCACATAAGAATCACCAGCCACAAGATTACCTAAACTTCGGAGAACCTGCATAGGTTTTAAATAAAATAGCTCATTTTGGGAATTAAAAGATAATTTCAGGAAATCAATGATTGTAAGAGGTTATTCTTGGTTTTTGGAGTCAGCTTCATGGGTTGTCTTTATTGATGAAAAATCGTATTTTCTTGGTGATTGGGGCATAATTTCCTGAGTGTTTTCAGCAAATAAAATGTGGAAAAACATTTTGATGTGGGTTTGTTGTTTTAATTTTTGATATGAGTGGATGTTTTCCATGCTTTCGATCATCAAAAAATGGAAGGAAATAGTAGTGATACTGGAGTGAAACAAGTGCTGAAAAATGAGTCTTTTAAAGAAGGATTGACAACTCAAGCTCATGGGAATAGAGTGAATTCAGGTGAATAATTTCAATATTTATTTTTCTTATTCCTTTTAATTTTAGGAAATATTTTCATTTCCAATTTGGATTATTATGTTGCTTTCGTGTTTCTTTTATAAATATGATATGTGGTTCTTTTATCTATTTTTAATATTTTTAGTGATTTCGAGATTTCATAGATTTATAATGTTAAATAATAAATGAAATTCCTTGTTTTCTACACTTGCATCTTTATTTTAGTTTGATTTGTAATGAAAGAGAAGGGGTAGTATTTCTTGTTTTGGGGGTGGGTGTGGTTTTGGAGATGGGGTTAGGGAATTTGCCTGTGGTCAAGGTCCTGTAATTTTTTTGTATAATTTTTTATTTACTTGCTGTGAATTTTAATAAAATACTACAAGTACGAAATGAAATGGTATCAATAATTTCTTGTGGCAAGAACTTGAACATTTTCCATCCAGAATGGAAAAACCAGTGGATTTAACTTATTTGTAGTTGGCATGCTGAAAATATGAATGTTCAATTTTGCATTTGTGTAATTGTATTGTTTAGGCTCGTACTGCTCTCTGTAATTACATTAGGTCTTCTAGTAGATATGGTGAAACGAAATGGAGTTACGACAAACAATTTAAGTAGTAGACCCCAAAACTATTTAGAATAAGGGTTATTTCATGCTTGTTGATTTCTGCATTTGCAAGTGAAGTAGATATCATACAGAAGTGGCATGTCATGCTTTGATTTTTATGTTTTCTTTGAGGTATGCTCGACAAAATAAAACAATGATAAAAGTTTACAGCTAGATATCGTTGCCACGTATGGTTTGAGTTGTAGAATCAATTCAAATTATTTTTCTAAGTAATATTAGTCCTACTCGTCAGGTCTTGTGTGGATATGTAAGAGGGGATGATCCTAGGTTTGTGTAGGGATTTTGTATGTCCACTAGAACGGATTTATTTTCAAGTTTATTGTTTTTCAACAATTTCACGTTCACTAATTTTCTTTTTGTTATATATTCCATCGTCTTAACCTTTCCGTGTTTGCTGTACATTTCCTAGATAAATCAAAACCTCATAGTAGCAATGATTCGCAGAAGGAAACAATGATTCCAAAATTACCAACAGAAAATACTGCTGCACAAACATTTACAGTTCGTGAAGTTGTGCCTACTACAAAAAACTTTAGGCCAGAGTGCTTGGTGGGTGAAGGTGGGTTCGACTGAGTTTACAAGGTCCGTTAGAAAGCAAAGACAGGTAAATTCTCCTAAAGCACATCATAAAGTAGCTAGAAGAACTTCTTTAAAGTTACATTTTTGTTTCGATCGTCATGTTGGATTCGTTTTGTATAAATAATAGAAATGCTTAAATGGATAAGGGTAGTCCGACGTGGCAATTTAAACAAGTGTAACAGGAAAAGAAAAAAGGAAAAACTGAAAAAGAAAATAAAATGTTTACTTTACTGTTGATGTATGGTTTTATGATTCTTGATTAATTCTTCGACGATCCTCGACTTTTCAGTTACACATATTCATTTCGGAAATTGTAGTGCACATATGAATATTGGTCAAAATTATTGAATAGTGTGAAGTAAAAATCAAGGAAATTGATATGTCATTTGTTGGGCTTTCCACTGTGAACAATATGGCGAATAAATTGCATTTGTGGGATACAGATAAATTGAACATGGATGATTGGATGACATGAGCAAAGCACAGTACTCAAATGAGTGGAGTGTTATTCATAATCTGCTAAATAGATATGCTCTCAATCAAATTTATGACTCTAAACCACTATTATGTTCATCATTTAAAATTAGGAAGTGTTCTAGAATCGATAAATTTCTTAACTATTGCATCTATATGACAATTTGTTTGGGTTGAAAATTTTGAGATGAAAAATTAAAGTTCAGTTCTTATTTTGATCTCACAAAAGTACATTCTTAAAGTGTGACTTGAAGTTATATGCGTGGTACTCGTATGCATTTGGTAGAAATCTTGATTGACACTCATTTCTTCAGTTCAAATGTTTATGTCACTTGTGTAATGTGGACAAAACCTTGCTTTCACTTGCAATCCATCTGTTGTGTTACGTACTTGCTGCATTCGGTTGGAACTCTCGATAGACACTTGACAGCATCCTTGTGGATTTTATGTTTCGTTTCCCACAGTTCATCTGTCGACATTTGTGGCTGAATTGTCATTCCCGATAGTTAGCCTCAGTCATTCTCGACAGATGAACTCGTGGATTGATAAAATGTTGGGATCGACAGTTCAGTTCCTGCCTGCCTAGTCCTTCTCTACCAGTAAAAAATGTAATTCTTATCTCATATGCATTTAGATTTTAGTATTCCTTTTTTTTTACATTCAACAATATCTGAAGCGAAGTGGGCTGAATTAGGGCTATTTTTTTGATTGTTTGAAAACCATTATGAAGATTCTAACCAAAATGTAGTATCCAATTTCCAGTGACTTGAAGTAATATGGGTGATAGTCGTATGCATTTGGTGGAATTCTTGATTGATGTGGCCATATCTTCCTTTTGAATGTTTATGTTACATGTGTCATAATCTTGCTTTCACTTGCACACATTGAGGTTGTGGATGGTACTCGTTGTATTCGAGAGGAACTGTTGAATGACACTTCACAACATACTTGTGGTTTTTGGTGTATATGCTGCTATAAAGTTAATATTCTGGTCTGACGCATTCATTTCTCATTTTGTCTTTGCAGACATAGATTTTGAGCTTCTTGTTTTAGAGAATGCATGCCTGGAAGGCCACATATCGCAGAGAAGCAGTTTGCGTTATGTAAAAACAGTCGTCGAACATTTTGACGAGCGACAGCATGAAGACTTCCGCAAGTCATGCTTTGGGTTCTTGTCAGAGGTTTCAGATCTCCAGTTTTCTACCCACTTGATCCAACAGCTCGCATTCTATTACATACAAACAGATAAGCAGCACGAACTATGGTTCAACTTGCAAGGCCACCTCGCCAGATTCTGCATCCAAGAATATGCCCTCGTGACGGGATTAAAGTGTGGTCTTCTCCCGGATGACAAGGTCATGGAACGAGTTCTTGATAAGAGGAGACTAAAGGACAAATTCTTTAAACATGTGGACAAGATTTCATGCGTCCAACTAGAGCGGACATTTCTTCGATAGTCAACGCCCCGAGCCGATCGGTACAAGCTCGGCCTCGCCTTAATCATTGAAGGAGTCTTCAATGCTCCGAATAACAACGTTGTTATCGATATAGAGACGTTGTCGATCGTCGATGATTTGGACTTGTTCTTTTCGTATCCTTGGGGTAGAATCTCGTATGGACGTTTGATAAGGGACTTTCGAGGCCGTTGGGCAAGGAAATTTTTGGATGCGACGGAAAAGAAGGAGAAGGTGGTTAGCTATACGGTCCACGGCTTTCCTATTGTTGTGCAAGTACCTTTATTTGACGTATTCATTATTTCAATACAAATTTATGTAGTGTTTTGTTTCGTCATGAACTTACATTCCTTTTCTGCTCTAACAGATATAAGCATTCGAGGCGGTGCCCGAAATTGGTGATCGATTCAGTCGACGTCTTGGTGAACGTTTCCCACGGCTTCTCGACTGGACATCAACAAAGCAACCATAGCAGCGTACATATGATGCTTTCTTCAAGAATATATAGGTAAAATTTTATGTTAGTTCTACGTTCTCATTCGTTTCATTCGTCATTGTAGCATCTGGTCAATTCCTAACGAATACATGTATATTGCAGCTACATGTGTATGCGACACTGCGTCCCATCGAAGCCGAGCGTTGACAACCTTATATCATCACTCTTGTGGCATTCGATGATTATCCTATCCCTACGTTGGACGACCTTGCCAAGGAGAGTGTTGCTCCACAATTCCACGCAGAGCGTGTACGCACACTTGAAGAAACCACCTCTGAGGATGAGACTTCTGATGAGGCCCATGAGGGTAGTGGGACCAGTGGCGAGGAGGAGGAGTCAGGAGCCAATGACAGCGAAGAGGCCGAAGGTGAGGACTCGAAGGACCACGACAGTGGGGATAGTGATGGTGACCGAGTTCGACGAAGTGGGCAGACGGGGACATTTTCCACCCCTTACGTACATAGAGCTACTTCTCCCATGCATGCACCGTCCACCTTTTATGCCCGACCAACTGCAATAGTCGGATCAAGCCTCACGATAGACGATGTTCAGGGCATGTTGTTGGATCAAAGAATTCTCATAGAAATGTGGCTCCGCACCGTGAAGCTCGAAATAATGCAGCACATGTCCGATGAAATTAAAAAATTGAAGGACTTCATATCCATCGTCGTCCCCACATCCTGCTCAAAATGTACTGCACGTGCGGTTGATGTGGACCTCGAGCCTAGACAATTAGGTACTTCACCATATGCGTACTACATCGCTTTATGACAATGTTCAGTTTAACCCTGCACACATTAACATGTTTTGTATGAAAATTTTGTATTCATTGCAGACTACGGAGGCTTTGCAGACTATGCAGGCCACCACTCATCACCTGACGGTCCTGACAAAGACATGGTGATTGACAGGCAAGAGGGAGACGATATGTGCATTACTAAGGAACACAAGGAGCCATGCTCGGAACGAAAGTCTGCAAGGCACGTGTGTTATTTATGAGCAAATTGTTGAATTATTATTTCATGTGCTTCGCATGTTTTGAAAATTGGGAAAATTTATTTTCCACTCACTGTTGTTCGGAACAGACATAGCACAGATTCAGCCATGCCCAAACGATCACCCCGTCATAGTGCCCACTAGAACCAAAGAAGTGCAAGGTATTGCATCGTTTATCACGAATTGAAGAAATATTATTTCAAGCATCTGCTTACTTTGCAATTGCTCATTTGTTGTAGCCGAAGGGGGCCACTAGCCGTCACCTGGCGACCGTGACGAAGAGCAGGACATGCTGCCTACTGGAAACGAACATCTACAAAGTATCATTTATGAGGAAAACTTGGACATTGTTATTTCATATACTTGGCATATTTTGAAATTTCCCAGAAGTGGTACACTAAAAATGTTTCATCATTATTTTCGACAGACACAACAGACATTAAGCCATGCCCCAACAATGACCCCGTGCCAGTGCCCGCTGGAACCAATGAAGTGCAAGGTATTCCATCATTTATCGAGATCTAAATTTATCTTTCGTTCCATTTACTTATTTTGCAACTTTCCCACTTCCCACCACTGTAGCCCGAGCAAGAGGGGGAGTTACCACACCGAGACGGCGATCGGCATGACTATGACATCCGGCACCTGCTACCAGGACTCCGTACACAAGGGAGAACGCTAAGCGAAAAAGTAATTAACTGTGGATGAATTGCCGGATGTAGCATGATGATGGGGTTGAACTTGATTTTGCAATTTTTTTGACTTGATTTAAGTGGTGAAGGATGTATGTTAATCGCCTGGATACTTGTGGACTTTTAATTAGTTTCTGTAATTTACATATCACCCAGGCTAGTTGGCAGTGTGGTGACACTTTGACGCATTCCTCACATTTTGCAATTCTCGTGGTGAATGTCGTGGCACTGTTTACCTTTGCTGACATTGTTGTAGTGTTACAAACTGCATAAGTTATCCGGCTTTACTATGTTATGTGAATCGTACTTATGATACTTCGTGCCTTAATTCAATTTTTGTTGACACTTGTACATTATATTGAGCAAAAAGTTATATATGTGTACGTTTTACGAATATCCATTTAGGAGTAGATAGCGGGATTGAATGTCGTAGTGCCTTCGTAAACTATAGATTGGATTAAGTTAAGGACCCATTAAAACTGCCGAAGTCATGACTACCATGGTACAACTAATTCACAAATGAGTTCATGTATATTTCCTTGTCACTGGTATGTTCTTATGTGGGTTAAGATGATGAGCCTATTTTGTGAGAAACTATAATATTACAACTATAGTGCAACTAACAAACTGGCAAATGAGAAGTAATTTGTTGCAAGAAACTAGATAACATCAATTTTACACATCATTTAACTATTCAAGTCACTGCCGATGTCATAGTAATTATGGTACAATGGGGATAAATGTATACTTATTATATTCAACCATCACACCAATTGCTTTTCAAATTTAATTTGAGATTGGACTTGGTGGTTGGATAAATAATGAAGTAATTGCTTCCTCCTTTCAGGATAATTATAAATACCATGAGATAATTGTTGCCTACAAGTAATTTTGCAGTCAAGGTATTGTGCCACTTTGAACTTACCTGAAGAGCATCGTGACACTTTTAACGTAGTTGAACAGCATTGTGGTAAAAAATAGCTACTTCTATTTATTCTTCTTCATTTATTCTACATTTTACCAAACTCGAAGTTACACGATCTTTAGTGCAATGCACGTTTTTGTCAACTGTCGAGAATGAATAAAACATCTGTCGAGACCGACAGTTCAACTAGGCGGGCCGTTCAATTTTATAAGTTTCTTGCTTTTTCGAAAATTGGAAATGCTGGGATTGTCCAATACAACTGTCTTAGTTTAACATGTTATTGTAGATATTATAAGTTTATCATTTTTTGCAAGTAACAGTCCTTCCAATACAAGCAGACTTACATATTGAAGGCATCACAAGCATTGTCTATCAAAATACATTTCAGATGGTATTCCATATGTTGTGAGACTCTCGTTTTGAAACAGGTAGTTGATACGAGATAATGGGTTCATCCACCTCCAGCAACGGAACATTCAACTCCGATATGCAACCGTCGATACTCGGTTCATCCGCTGAATTTTCCATCGTTTTATTGTCAGACGATGAGGAGATAAGAGTTGAACACCATGGTGACGAGTTCGATGAAGTGTCAAGTGCAGAATCTAAGTCACTGAACAACGTTCTGGATCAAGTCTTCAAGGTCAGGGGTCCGGTCGAATCATTGTCCAACTCGGACGAGTAGGTGGCTCATGTTCCACCTTCAGAAGTAATTTTCATTAGCTCAGGCGTGTCTAATGGAGAAAGTGGGGGAGACGCTTAAATTGTCGAAAGTAATGCAAGTGTGTAATAAATGGATGACCCTTTTATAAGAAATTATGTATAGTATTTTGTGCTATGGATATTTTGGTCACGTCCTCTGCGTCTATGCAGAAACAACATGTCCATAATAGGCAACCGCAGTAGTGTAGGTTTGGAAGCCGCTATTGCTCCCGACTGTTGAGAATTACAGAGACCATCTGTCGGGAACGACATGTGAACTATCGGCACGTGATGTTGGTGTTTTGCTTGTTCACTATTGTCTCATGAAAATCAATTTTTCATTTCGACAAACTGTCAGTCGAAGCTAATGGAACTTCTATGATCGGCTAAGTTTATAGTAAGAAAAACGTATTCATCCCGATTGTGGTAATGGAACTGTAATGATCGGTAATTTGCTTGCGAAACAAAACGACCAAATTTGTATTGGCATATGATAATAATGACAGATTCAGAAAATAAGTTGAGAATGTACAATGCTTATTTAAATTACGTTTTGGGGGATTACATTCCACAACCACTTTTACACATCACGCTTGTTCAAGTGGCTTGTGATACAGTGGGGTTCGAACATATGGTCCGGTTATAACCAACTCTCCCACATCGAGTGCATCTTCTCAATTCGGTAGAGGACTCATATCTAGCTCGCTTACGTCGCATGGGTGGTCTACCTGGAGGACGACGTATAACCGATGGCAAAATAGGAGTACCTAGGATTTCATTTGGAACAACCCAGTCCACTTCCCGCGTAACGGGAGATATTACTTCCATATAGGCACCCCTCCAGTATTTCGATATATAGTACGAGGAGCATAGATCGTATAATGACTTACCACTCAGGGTAGTAACACGAGTTGCATGAGCACATGACATACGATTTAGTTGAAACTCACGACGGGTGTACGTGTTGTCGGAGAAGTCCACTATCTCCGTATCGTTAGATATTCCAACCTGGGTCAAGTTGTTTGTTAACTCATGGGCTCGAAACCTAGTACCAGCTTCAAATGTTGTCTGTAACTCGTTCTCCATCCTCGACGACAATATACTACTGTGTGAGGTTGCATTGGTTCGACATTCGTAAAACCACTTCTGCATTGTTTTACAAATGTGCTCAACCAAGCACGTGATTGGCAATGAACATGCATGTCTCAACATTGAATTCAATGATTCTACATTGTTGTTTATCATGATGTTGTACCGATCGCCCACGAATAGTGCTCGTGATCAGAATGAAAAGCCGACTTGCTCCAAATACCCGTAACATCTTTCACTGACCTTACGAATCTGTCCTATTAGTCATTTGAACTCTTCGACCCAATAAGTTGTAGCAGCTCGTTTGAACAGGAATATTGAACTTACGTTAAAGTGCCGCCAGAGTAGGTTCTTTTTCACAAGAGACATACAACAACCATGATGAGATAAATGAAATAAGTGAATAATAGCTCTTTCGATACTTCTTTTCATGTCCAAAGCAAATACAAGTTCATATGAGTCGTCTATAAGACCTTTCAAGTTAGACATAAACCACATTCGAGATCTGTTTGTTTCAAAATCCATGATCCCCCACGCTAAGGGATAAATCTGTTTGTTGACATTTTGGGCAGTTGCCACTAAAAGTGTACACTTGTATAGACCTTTCAAGTGACTAACGTCAACACAAACAATGGGCTTCAAGTACTGCTTGTAATCACGAATGCTTGCACCAAAAGTTAGGAAGAAGTAATGGAACATATTGCGCGAATCAAGTTCGATGTGGGTTACCGTCCCCGAATTATTCTCACCTATGACGTGACATTATGAAGATAGTTTCTGAAAACTGTCCTCTGGTGTCCCATGCTGCACGTGTAAAGTAGCCACCTTCCCCCTACGTGCCTTACTATAACTTATTTGGACATCAAGCTCACGTGCAATAGTACTCTTCGGATTATCCAATTTTTCCAAAATGTGCTCGACAATTACACAACTCGTCGTATGTTGATGCGCATTACCGCGAAAATCGACGGAACATGTGTGAACATTATTGAATTTACGAATCACAAAGATTGCAGACTGCTTCACAGTAGAAGCACGTAACATCCACTTGCAGCTGCTGTCGGCGCATACAACAATTAACATCTTCACGCTTGACCTACTCACCCGAAATTGGAACTTCTCTTTTAAAGCAAATGCACGAATTGCCGAGTACAACTCTTTGTTGCTAAGGAATATTTCCTTTTCGGAAAGATCGGATGTATTCACAGTTCTCATCAATTCATATCCGTCCAAACCGTTGGAATGTGACAAAGACTGCTCGTCGTTGACGTCAACAGAATTAGCATCCTCTAAACTAGGTGATGGGTTATCCAAGTTCTCATCTAATTGTGCAATCCCGTTATCATACTCATGTGTTTCAAGTGCATTATTATTTAAGACACTATGCATTCGATTCACCAAATCATGTTCCACGTTTTGCAGAACATCTACTACGGAAAATGAAGGATCTTGAAAATTTGCATCCCTTCCCATGTCAACACTGGGAGATCGGATTCCAAAACAGTAATGCATATAGCAGTTTTCTTATGCACTGATATGTACCAATTTAAGTCTTCATTGTCGCGTATTTCGGTCGGAGGTATATTCAAGTTAGGGACTTTGAACTTCAATTCAATTTGAGCACGAGGATCAACAATACCAAGTTTGTCCTTCAACCTTAACAAAAGTTTGGCTACGGTAATACTTGTTGGCACCAGAATGGAAGTAGTTTTGTCCCTTCTCCACTTCCATTCGTCATCCGAATGAACAAAATTTTTTCCATGCCACACGATGAATCTCAAATGATTACTCATACCTGAAATGTTGAAATCGCAATGGTAAGAATTCAGAATCAATATGTTGGCATTTAATAGCATGAAAATTGCACTACATAATACGTAAATCAGTACAATAGAAAAATACCAAATCAAGGGTTTCCATTGTTTTAAAGTGTCCGAATTGAAAGTAAAATTGTTTAACCTGACAGTTTGTAAATGTGAGGTTCGACATCTCAAACGCCTAACCCGATGGTTTGTAAATGTCGAAATCGACAGTTCAACTGTCGAGAATGTTGAGAAGCAGACGACAGTGGGTTTCTCAGGCTTCTTCAACACATCACATTAAGTATGGTCCTTATTATTCAGCTACTAAATGACAAAATGTAAATTACATCTGGGCCTAATCTTAAAGAGACCTTAATGGTGGTAATGGAAGAAATTACTCAAAACATTAATGGTAATAATGACATTTTGTGAAGGATTCCAAAACCAAACAAATAAATGCATAATACTTTTAAAAATTTCAAAAAAATATGCTCATGTTGCATTTAACATGTACAAATAAAAAGTTATAAAAGTAAAATATAAATAATTTGTTATTGCTAACTTCTCAAAATGGATGAAGAATGCAACACAAATGTCTTCTTGATCAATGAAGATGGAGAAAATGTAGGGTTTCTTGTTTATGTTACGTTTTAAAATTTCTTTGGTGATTTTTTATTACAAAAATCCATATTAATCAATAAAAAATACATTTCTCAATGTTTTCTACATAGAAATTAAAAGATCACATCAAGTCAATGTTTTTCCTTCAAATCAAGCATTTAATACTATTAGAAATGTGTCATTAAGGGTAATTTGGACTTTGCAGCACAAAAATGTGACATTTTTGCTCACAAAAAGTGAAAATAACAAATTTTTTGAACTTTCATTTTTTGTGACATTTTTGTAAATTCCCCAATTGTAAATTGTGGTTCATACTCATGTTTTAACGAGCTAATATAACACATCAAAGAGGCTCCAAGCTGTGGTATAGTCTTCGATAGGGTTTTCTGTGATTTGGGAAAAACGCATTGTTGGGAATGAATTGCTCTAAAATTGTGAAAAGATGCTATTTAGGGGATTGTGATTTTGGTTGTGTGACGAAAGGCGTGTTGGGGAGAGTGATAATTGCTATCGAAATTATTGATTGTATTATTTAGTTAGACTTTTACACTTTTATTTTTACTATAATTTTATAGTAAATATAGGAAAAATGTTAACACTAATAATTGAAATTTATTAAAATAATAGTTATGTGGCGTTATTTCCAATAGAAAATAAACATTTAGTGGATCTTAGTTGACAATACCATTTGGAGTTGAATTTTCAATGTGTATTTAGAATTTTAGGTAGTTTTTTTTTTTTTATTATTATTGAAAAAATTGCACCCCTTGTCACTTTTTGGCTTGCCATTTTTAAAAATGTCACTTTTAAATAATCTTTACAAAAATATCACTTTCAAATTTATTACCCTGTACACAATTTAAATCCCATATATGTATGTAATTAATATTGATTTGACAAGATGAAAAAGTTGTACAAAATATATATCTACATTTCTATCTCTCTCTCTTCTCTCTCTCTCTCTCTACCCCGCGCAAGCCTCCCTCTCGATTTTTCAAAATTCTTCTCAAAAATTTCTACAGTTTTAAAAATCGNTCTCTCTCTCTCTCTACCCCGCGCAAGCCTCCCTCTCGATTTTTCAAAATTCTTCTCAAAAATTTCTACAGTTTTAAAAATCGGTCCAACAAATGCAAATAAATCTTCATAAACCTCGATCTAAGGTAACTTACAATTTCGATTTCGATTAGTCCAAACTCTGATCAATTTTTGAAATTTTGTTTATAAATTGAGATTGAAATCTTCATTTGTTTGATATTTTGTTTGTTCTTTTTTTCTTCAATTAGGGCTTTATTGTGGATGGAAAATGGTGGTGATTTATATTGATAAAATACATGTATTCCTACTATTGCTCAGTTTTGTGGACCAATTCCTGACTTTTTTTGTTTGTGAGAAGAAAGGGCAAATAAGTGGGTTTATAAGAATTTAGTAGAATTATTTGTCCAATTTTATGAAAAGAAATGAATAGGAATTTTCATTAAGAAATGATAAAATGCCTTAATTAGGATAGAACTACTTCTATTTGCTTTCTATAGAAAAATGAGAAATATTAGTGCTCTTTGATCAATCTTGACTGTTATGGAACAATCTATCAAGATAAACTGTTGTTTTCGACTGTTATGTTCTGAAATTCTTGACAGTTAATACTTTTTATCGACAGTTTTGTTCATATGCCAAATTTGATTTAATTTTTCTTCTGTGTGTTATGAATTAAACGTACGACATTTCATCATCATCAGGCCTTTGTTATTTCTTTTTGTTATTGATGTTTGCAGGTGATTTTTGAATTTCATTTATCTTAAAAACAACACATATTTTGCAGCACAGTAATCTGAAGTACATTAAATTATACTTGAGAAATTCACGGGGAAATTTATCAAGAAATTTACAATAGACTGTAATCTTAAAAAAAATGAGACCTAATCAACTATTAAGGAAATATCTATAAAGATTGAATTCAAATTTAATAACGTAGTACTCTTTATTAATTTTTATCTGCTTAAAAATTTTTAAGCAATAAATTTAATACTCTTTTCCGACCAAATGAAATTTAGCCCCCCATTTGGCCCCCATTAGTTTTCATTTCACTACATTTCATTTTTCTTTCTCCTATTTTAAACCACACAATCTTCTATAAAATAATATTACACGTAAATCGAAAATTTTTGCTTCTTTTTCATCCACTTATTTTTCAAAAAAACATTATTCCACCCATTAATGTTACCACAAAATGGGGGCTATACGGGGGCTTAATAAATGTAACAATGAGGTGCTTTATTTACTTGATTCAATGACTTACTAACATCACAAAATTCGTTCTTTAGATTTTTTGAACCTGAGACGAGACATTTTTTCTTGATTATGGTCCATCCATAGTGTTACATTGAGCAGATGGGCGGTGATAGTACTTTTGTGTAATTTTATACTTCATATTACGCCTTGATTTATTTACCACGGGTAGAAGAATCGTGTCAATAATTCCTTTTCCAAACTTGAGCAATGTATCCAGCCCAACCTCTCTATTACTCAATTAGGAACATCATAGTGTGTTTGACTATATACTGTTGTACGAAGATGAGTCGGTTGATAAAGAGTACTTTTTGAACTTCCCACTATCCGACGTCATTGTAATTAGTTCCAACGATGATGGCGATGTTTAATGAAAGTGAACTCACTAATGTTAAAAGATGCTTGAAGTTGGCGAAGAATATTTTAGTTATCGTGTGTGTATGGTCAAATTATATTTTCTTTAATATGTCATCGTTATTAGTTCCTATTCAGTGCATCTAATTAGTTATTATTTTTCTTGAGGCTAGTCAAGTGTAGCAAAAACTAAGGATAAACTGTCAAAAAAATCAGAGCTCATATGTCGAGAACGACAGTTCATACGTATGTACTCTTTCATATGTATTGCTTTTGAAGTGCAGTGCAATTGTGTTTTGTCTCAAAAATAAACATGCAACGATAATATTATCCAAGTTAAAATTGAAAATGAACAATGTGTTGTCGTCATTATAATAGACAAAATACAATCAAAATCAGTAAAAGACAATCAACGTGACACATTTGTTGTTGAACAGTACTGGTACATGTCTTCCACCTAACGGCGCTATAAGTTTCCATAATCTACCTTCGCTGCAAAACAAAGGTGCTTGGAAATCGGCATCTCTTGTAGTATTAAATGTTAGATTATCAGTTTTTAAAAAACTAACACAAAAAGTCGTTTCCTTGTGAATGGATATGTACCAAATCAAGTCTTCATCTTTACGTATTTCGGCTGACGGTATATTCATGTTCGGGATTTTACAATTTAATATGATTTCAGTGCATGGATCAATGAATACGTAGTTTCTATAACAATTGTTCGACATGCTCGGATAGTAGGCCTAGGCGAGGGTTTGGTTTGGGTTGGTTGTTTTCGACTCCAACTCGAAACGAAAACTGTATTAGTTGATTTGAATGAATTTCAATCCAAACCAAGCTACTCTAACTTTTAAATCAAACCAATTCGGTTCGGTTCAGTTAGTCGATTTGTACTTTAATTCAAATTGATTTTTTTTTGAAAAAATTGTCCGAGTTTTAGACCCACTTAGATTACAAGAACGAAAATAATCAAATAATTTTATATTACAAAATTATTTACTAACAAATAAAATTAGGATACTATAGGGGGGTCAATAGAAAATTTAAAAAATTTATTATTTCTTATGTATGATTATGCACTCTGATTGCTTGCGTAGGGAAAAATGTTAAGTATAACATAATGAGTTCATGAAAAAAAATTCTAGCACTATTACTTACCGACAACATCATAGATTTATAAGATTAGGACTTATTTTTTATTTTATTTTTCTTAAATTAAAAAAAGGTAAACATGTAAGTGAGTTGGGTTGGTTAAGTTAACCAACGATTTAAGACTTTAGACCACAATTGAACCAATTCACCAGATTTTTGTTTAAAAGAAAATCAAATCAAACTAAAATCTATGTCAAACCGACCTGAGTCAGTTCGATTTGATTTGTTTGATCGGTTTTTCAAATTTTTTTTTTTTTTTTTTTTTTTTGCCCAGAACTATCTGGTAGAATGATATTACTTGGAACTATGATTGAAGTGATCTTATTTTCTCGTTGCTTCCATTTGTTCTCTACGTGGACAAATTGTCCCCATACGAGACGAATAATCTCAGATTAGTACTCACATGAAATTTTGAGATACCAATTACAACCATTTAGCACATTAATATATCAAACTTTAATAACATGCATGTGGCAACTATGAATAGATAGTATAAAACAATAGCAAATTGGTGAGACTGACAATCGAATTGTCTTTCTCGACATCTACAAATTGTTAAGACCAACATTTTAACTGTCGGACTAGACAGTAGGCAAATGATGAAAATCAGTCATTGGGTTTGATTGAACTGCAATCTTCATAGTATTAAATGTGTTTGTCAATACTCAACTATCAAATGACAAAATCTTCTCAAACAATTTACACAATGCTTAGTTAAATAGAGAATCCCAAGCAAGATGTTATGGAGGATATTGTCATTTTAAGAAATTTGTCTAAACAATCCAAATGAATGAATAAAAATTAGCAAATAAATATGAGCATGTTGTATTTAACAATTTCATAGTGACAAGTTATAAGATAAAAACTTTAAACAATTTATAAATACTAACCTTTAAAACTTGAAGATAAAAATTATTTCCTTACTTTGTTTACTTATAAAAACTAGTGTTTTTTTAGATAAATTATCCCTCACTACTTATCAAAATGTTATGAATTTTTTTCCTTGGTTAACAAATCTATTACACAATGTATATAACAATTACACATAGAATTTTCTTTACATATGTCAATTATCAAATCATCACAATAATTAACATTAAATGCACCCAGAAAGGTAATTGCAATGGTATCGTTGATATTTTGCACTCAAAATAAGACATTTCTTAGCACCTTTTCAAAAAGTAACAATTTTTTTTTTTTTTATAATTGATAATGTAGGGATAACTATGCAATTGTTTCTTCTTCTTCTTTTTTTTTTTTTTTGAAACACAAATGTTGATGCAAGTTTCCACATTTCATCAACTTTTTTTTTTATAAATAAAAGTTGTCGACCCTATCGAAAAATCTAAACAGAGGGTTGAGATTTGATTAGTCACTACACAAAGAGGCTCAACAATGGAAGTTTGTGGAAATTCAATATTGCAAACACGTGAAATTAATTAGCCATACACAATATCAACTTTCAATTATTAACTAGTCGATGCCACGTGCGTTGTACGATTATTGTATTTAATGTGTCTTTATTAGCGTTATGTAGATATTTTAATTTTCTTGGCATAATCCTAACATACTTATGAAGTTTGAATTAAATTTTTTAGCATGAATCTTCCCTGGCAATTAGTAAAAATTAGATTTAAAATTTTGGGAATATAAGTAAAAAATAATTTATAATTTTGCTATAGTAAAGATGGAATCTTAAA